>NW_006921621.1:16019554-16020693 GCF_000298275.1 Orycteropus afer afer
GGAGGGATGGACACAGGAAAGTGGTAACTATGGGGAGGAAGTGGGAGGGGAGCTGTTGCATTATGGTAAACTGTGGTCAATGTCATGAGACAAAGTACATGTGAACTGCTGTATGGAAAGTGAATTTTCTTTGTAAATCTTCACCCAAATCACAACAACAACAACAATAATAATAAATGAATTAACCTAAAAATCAGCCCTGCTAACCAGGGACTGCACCGAGGACTGCTCTGGTGGCTGGGGAATAAACGGAGAAGGTGAAGAGAAAAAAAAAGAAAGAAAGAAAGATAAGAATACATCTACAAAGCTCTTGAGGATAGACCTCAATAGAGAGTCACCAAGACATACCATAATTAAATTGCCAAAACCAAAGACAAAGAATCCTGAGAGTAGGTTGGGAAAAACAAAAAGTCACTTTCAAAGTGGAATAAATTAGACTAAATTCTGATTGCTCAGCAGAAAACATGTAGGCAAGAAGGAAATGGTAGTTTTTATATTACATATAAAAAAACCTTGAATGAAAAGAATTACCAGCCAAGAATTATATATCCAGTAAAACTGTCTCTCAAATACAATGACAAAATTAGGACATTTCTGGATAAACAGGGAATTGTGAGAAATTCAAGCCAGATTCAGAAGAGGACATGGAATGAAGGATGTCACTGCTGGTATTATATGCATCTTAGGTGACAGCAGAAAATATCAGAAGGATGTCTACCTATGTTTTAGGTACTATGCAAAGGCATTTGACTGTGTGGATCATAACTGATTATGGATAATACTGTAGTGAATGGGAATTCCCAAACACTTAATTGTGCTCATGAGGAATCTATAAATAGACCAAGAGGCAGTGGTTTGAACAGAACAAGGGGATACTATGTGGTTTAAAATCAGGAAAGTTGTGCATCAGGGTTCTATCTTTTCACCATACTTATTCAATCTGTATGCTGAGCAAATAATCCCAGAAGCTGGACTATAATGAAGAAGAACACAGCATCAGGATTAGAGGAAGACTAATTAACAACCTGAGATAAGCAGATGATACAACCCTGCTTGCTGAAAGTGAAGAGCTGGAGTGGCAATATTAATGTCTGAGAAAATAGACTTTAAGGCAAAATCCATCATAAAGATAAGGAAGG
>NW_006921621.1:16025651-16040245 GCF_000298275.1 Orycteropus afer afer
ACACAAATTACAATTGAATAACCATCAAAAAACTAAAAGCACATGGACAAAAAGCACACCATGTAATCACACAGGAACAGTACCCAAAAAAAGAGAGAAAGAAAAGAAAAAACAAGAAAATTTGCAATATCTGGGGATAGGGCACTAAGAGAAAAAAAGTAGAGAAGGAGAATAATGAAGGAAAAAAAAAATGGGAAAGATGAAAAAAGAAAAACAAGCAATGGGGTTAACCATGAAAAAAAGGTGTGTGTGTGGGGAACCAATAAAAACCTTAAATAAAAAAAAAAAATTTCAACCAGGAACAGGGAAAACAAAAAATGCTGAAAACTTGGACCTGGGAGGGGAAGATTAAGAATAATAATAAAAAGGACAAAAGTATTAATAATAATAGTTGTTTTAAAACAGATAAATACAGGCAAACTAATCACCACAAAAAAGAAAGCGAAAAATAAATAAATAAATAAATAAAGAGAAAGGGGAAAAAAAAAAAAGAATCGGTGGAGGACAGGGCAGGGCACCCAGGCTCTGTCTGAGCACACACACTGTGATGCAGTTTCTGTGGGCCCAGAAGGTAGGTGGTAGTGGGGGATGGTTGCACCTCCGTTCACCAAGCGGGTGTGGGGTATAAGAGTAATGAGAGGAATGTTGTACCTTTTCAGTCTTGTGGGTCCAGAGTGTCCTTGGGGTTGCTGGAAAGCAGAATGTGTTGTTAAGCCCCAGGGATCTGCGAGAGCGCTGTCTCTTTAAATATCCAAAATAGCCAAGCCGCTTTTAAACCTTCAAAATGGCAGCGTCCTTCGGACCAGCAAAAGTCCACAGCTCAGCCCGCCTTTCTCTTCACCTTCTCCGTTTATTCCCCAGCCACTGTGCACAGTCCTCCGTGCAGTCTCTGGCTAGCAGGGCTGACTTTTAGGTTAATTCTTAGGTCCTACCACCACTCAGGAATCTCCAAGCTGTCTGTGCCATCAGGATCGCTCAGGATTTCTCAGGAGCACTGCCTGACCGCAGCTCCATATGTCTCCTTTTTTGGTATTTTCACGTAAATTCTTCTGCTAATTGGGGTTTACTCCACTTCTATATCCTTCCCTTCAAGGCTCAGGGGTCCAGGATTATCTTCTGTGTCTGTGTTAATTGGTTTCCCTTTTCTTTGTTGAAGAGAGTCTGTGCAGTGTTTCTGCCTAGTCCACCGTCTTGCCAGAACCTAGGTTAATTCTTAGGTCCTACAACCACTTGGGAATCTCCAAGCTGTCTGTGCCATGCTGTCAGGATCACTCAGGATCACTGCCAGACTGCAGCTCCATCTGTCTCCTTTTTTTGGTATTTTCATGCAAATTCTTCTGCTAGTTGCAGTTTAGTCCACTTCTATATCCTTCCCTTCAAAACTCAGGGGTCCAGGATTATTTTCTGTGTCTGTGTTAATTGGTTTCCCTTTTCTTTGTTGAAGAGGGTCTGTGCAGTCTTTCTGCCTAGTCTGCCATCTTACCGGAACCTCACATGGTATCTCTTATCTTTCTTGAGATTGGGGACTCTTTCTGCCAGAAAATGTTTGGCAACTGTCTCTGTGTTTTCTTATTGCCTCCTCCTGTTCTGGAATTCCAAACACACATAAATTTTCCTCTTGATAGTGTCCTACATAATTCTTAGTATTTCTTCATTCTTTTTTTCTTGTTTTTCCTGAAACTAATTGGTCAAGGAATTTGTCCTCTATTACACCAATTCTGTGTTCCATTGGTTCGTTTC
The DNA here is from genome assembly GCF_000298275.1 of Orycteropus afer afer. Lineage (NCBI taxonomy): Eukaryota > Metazoa > Chordata > Mammalia > Tubulidentata > Orycteropodidae > Orycteropus > Orycteropus afer. The sequence continues at coordinate 16,027,392 of NW_006921621.1, forward strand.
TGCCCCTATGTCCTTTTATAGAATTGTCTATTTCTGAAATATTGTTGTTAATCTTCTGCATGGTTTCTAATTATCTATTTATTTTGTTCTTTTGTTTTTGTATTGTTTTCCTAAATTCTTCTATTGCTTTGTCTATGTTTTCCTTGGTGTTGTCTGTATTTTCCCTGATCTCTTTCTTGATCTTTTGGAGAATCCTATATATTAACCTTTTGAATTCCTTATCAGGTAGTTCCATTAGCATTTCTTCCTCTGGAGGGTTTACTAGTTCTTTATTTTGGTCACTTGCTTGAACCACTTTTTCCTACTACCTCGTGTGATCTGATATTGTCTGTTGTCTCCAACACATTAAAGTGTTATTATATTTATTTATTGTATGTTTGTTTGCTGCATTCTGATTTTTGTTTTGATGTATCCAAGTAGGTAGAGTGTGTGTGCTACTGTGGTCACCAGTCTGGCTGCACTGGAGCTCTTACCAGCTGTCTCCAGGAGGGCAGGGCAGCTGCTGTGAACATGGGTCTCTGTTCACCAGTCTTGCAGGGAAGCTGAGGATGTAGCTGGTGTTGTTGATGAGGTGATGTGTCTATCTAACCAGTCACTTGAGACATAGCTTCAGGGACAGTTCTCACTGGTCATTGGCTTGGGTGTTCTGTGTACTCATTGCTGGTTGCTGGATGTTCAGGGTTAGGGTACTTGTGTCATCAGTCACCAGGTGGGTGGTACAGAAATTCTCACTGATGGTCCCAGGTGGGCATGGTTGCACAGGAGAGGTTGGAATGGACACAAGTCTCCAGTTATGGGGTGATGGTGTTGGGGCAAGGCAGGGGGATGCGCTAGTCCATGGGGTGTCCACTAGAAGGGTGTGCCCCTGTCCACTACAGTGCAATGTCAGAAAGTGAGTGCCACCAGTCCTCTGTCCCTTCCTGGTGCAGGTGGCTGGAGAAAGTAGGAGGTACCTCTGGTCTGTGGGCCCTTGCACAGATGGCTGGGGCATAGGATTGGGTCCCCACTGGTGCATGTGCCTGGGGCATAGAAGTGGGTGCCACTATTCCATAGGCATTCAGTACTAGTGGACAGATAGAGAGGCTGGCACTCCCCATCCATGGGTCCCCAGCATAAGTAGCTGAGCAAAGGGGCAGATGGCACTGATCTATGGGGCCATGGCTCAGGAAGCGAGCTGGTGGTGGGTGCCGGTGGGGCATCGCATGTCTGCAACCCTCCAGTACTAGGGACTGAGGGGGTTCGGTGAGTGAGGTGAGTGCCCTTAACTTTCACAGGGCAGGGAGCACTCCTGCCTGGCTCTGGACATGGGTGCAGAGTCTCTCCTGCTTGGCTGTACCAGATGATGAGGGCTTGGACTGGGATCACTGCTTGCTTTACCTCAATATGGCCATACAGTGTGGGTTCAGCTAGCAGGATGCCGGCAATCTGTAGTTCTCTGTGTCCACCGTTCTCGTGCAGTCTCTCCTTCCATTTGGTACTCAGTCCGGTTATTCAACCTTACCTTTGATGCTCAGGGTTCCAAAGTTGTCCTCTCTAACTGATTCACTGTTTTTTCTTGGGTCTTTGTTATAAGAGGGATTTTATGAAGTGATCAACTACATTACCATCATGGACCACCTCCTTGGGACATATTTTTGTTGTTGCTGTTGTAATTTGATAATTTCAGAATCCTACAAGCTTCCAGGAAGAGAAAGTACAAAGGATCAAGAATCAGAAACACTAGAGCCTGGAATAGACCTGAATATTTAAAATTTGGGTGAAGCAGAACAATAGCCAGAATGGGAAGAATTATAGGTCAAAGCCCTGGAATGGGAGACTTGGGAGAGGTGTAGTGAGTTCTTTCAGGAGCCTGATGCAGAAGATTGGATTATTGCCAGAACTATGGAGAGCAACACATATTCAAAGCACAGTTGTCCACTGTCTTTGAGCCTGGCAATGCTGTTTCCAACTCTGCCAGTCAAGAGATTTGGTTGCTATGCCACACACATGCTACCCTTGTTTTCTAAGAGAGAGACTAAGTTTCTAGCAGGGCACTGACCTATAATTTTTACCATTTCAGTTACCATTCCAGCTTACCAACATTTTACAAATTTGGGTCTGTTCTGGTTTCACTTCATCAGCCATGACCAAACCAGGAAAAACCAAGTCAAAGCCCTGTTTCAAATATGCATTTAAAATCATGTTTATTATATTTTTAACTAACATTTCTAGGTATTTGTGTTGGTAGTTTTTATGATTCAGAAAATAAAGTTTGATATATTTTTAGGATAGCTAAAGTATGAGCTCCATGAAGGCAGTAATTTTCTGTTTTTACTTATGTACCTATGTTCCTAGAATAATGTCTGGCATGTAAAAGATGACCAATACATCTTGACTTTTTTACCTAATAATTTTATGTTATTTTTCACAGCCATATAGAATTTCATACTATTCCACAAATGTAATGTACTTAAGCTATTGATGAACTCATTGGTTCTTTCCAGTGTTTTGTGTGATTCAAAGAATATTGAATGAAGTTCTATGTTCATACAGATTGGAAAGCTCAATTTTAGGGATATTCAAAGGATAAATTCCTAGAAGGGAGTTTGCTGGGCCAGAGGATATAATGGAACTGGTAATAGGGCAAAGGAGCAAACTAAGGCTCAGAGTGGGCAGGACTGGAACAAAGACCCACTTGGGTGCCATTGGTCACTTCCACTTCCAGGACCTTCCCCATGCTCAGGACTTTCCATTGTAGCCCTTCACTAGGCCTAGATATGGCCCCAATCTTCAGATCTTTGTCTATTTCCCTATTTTTTCCCCTATAAAAGATATCCACCTATGTGCCATTTCCCTCAGAGTCAATTCTTCAGCATATTCATCCATCTGCCCATCAATGAAATAATTCATTCAACAGATATTTTCTCAAACTTCTAATAAGTGCCAGTGACATTTTTTACTAATATATCAATTAGCAGGCACAGTTACTGCTTTCATGGGCTTGTATTTTATTGGGAGAGATGAGCAATAAAAAAAAAATAATCTAACGAATGTATTATATAATTTTAGATATTGACAAATGTTCAAAGAAAGCAAATAGGGTGATCAGAGAGGTATATCTGAGGAGGGGAGAATTGAGCTGAGTCCTGAATGAGAAGAGTCAGTCATGTGAAGATCTAGGACAGAAGCATTCTAGGCAAAGGAAACAGCACGTGCATAGGTTCTAAGGCTGAACAGACTTGGCATGAATCAGAAGCAATAAGAAGTTTTATGACAATAAGTTTTTGTATAAACTAATAAATGCTATGCTAACTGGTAATGTTGTGTTGTTGTTGTTATGTGCCGTCGCGTCGGCCCCGACTCATAGTGACCCCTCCTTGGGTTTCTGAGGCAGTATCACTACGGAAGTAGGATTGCCCAACCTTCCTTCCGAGGAGTGGCTGGTGGGTTTGAACCGCCAGCCGTCTGGTTAGCAGGCAAGTGTCTTAGCCACTATGTGGTATTTTATTCCTATTTTCAACTAACACTCTTTCAGTTCATTGTTATTATTTTCCATTCAGATACAACAAAACTGAGGCTCATAAAGGTAAGGTAACTTTTTCCCAGGGGCACTGTGGTAGATTGACTACAGTTTAATGACCCTCATTAATGGCATTTCTGTAGCCACTCTTTTTGCAACTTGACTGTACCACTCTTTCCATCAAGAAGTGGCATCTATTTTCCCACCTCTTGAGTGGGCTGGAATTGTGACTTGCTTTAGTGAATCCAATGTAGAAGAAAAGACAGTTTACCCATTCCAAGCCTAGATCCCCAGAGGTGGTCATCCACACATCCTCGGAATGCTCACTTTTCCCCTGAGAACAAGTCTCGACTACCCTGCTGGAGGATGAGAGACCACATGGAGGAGAATACAAACACAGCTGGCAGCCAGCCAACTCCCAGAAGCAGCATCACCAGGTAGCTTTAGACACATGAGGGAGACCAGGAGAACTGGCCTCAATTGCCGACTTGCAGAATCATGAATAAATAAATGACTAATTGAAAAAAAATTTGTGGCAAAGTATATACAGTATAAAAACTGCCATTTTAACCGTTTTAAGTGTATATTCAGTAACATTAATTAATTCACAATGTTGTGCAACCACTATCACTATTTCTAAAACTTTTTCATTACCCCAAACAGAACCTCAGTACCCATTAAACAATAATTGATGTTTTATGCCACTAACTTCTGGGGTGATAAAGATGAAGCTATAGTTAATTGATTCAGCCATATAGTTAGATAAGAGGCAGAGCTGGCATTTGAACTCAGGTCTCTCCAACTTAAAGGCTCATATTCTTTTCATGCCATGCTGCTTCTCCATGTTCGCATTTCCAGGAAAGTTGATTTATTATTTTTTTTATAATTAAAATAATCAAGCTCATATATAGTAGGCCAAAAACCAACAAAATCTCCCCTCTCCTTTATGGGTCATAAATTAATTAATTGACTTTTAAAGGCCTTGGGTAAAAGATCGAGAACTTTCTGTTCTTGAATTATTTCAAAAGACTGAACAGAGATGTTTCTATCTTTGGAAGGTTATACCAGTGTAGATTCATCCATGGTTAAGCTCTGTAGACATACATTCTGCTTTTCTTGGGAACGAGTTCACCTGCTTCTCTCTTTTACATCTTAAAAAAATACTGTTGAGTTGGATCCTTGGGTTTCCCAAGCAGTATCACTTCAGAAATAGATCAGTAGATCATCCAACCTTCCTTCCGAGGAATGGCTGGTGGGTTTGAACCACTAGCCTTCTGATTAGCAGTCAAACGCCTTAGGCACTATGCCACCAGAGCTCCCTTTTTTTTTTTTTCTTTTACATCTAAGATGATTAAACGTGATGACAGCCAATAGCTGTTTGTTTTTTTTTCCCCTCATTTGGGGCATTGAGACTGAATAGAATTTCCTTCAGCCTTAATAAAAATGTTGTAATGCAGCTAGCATACAATAAAATTCTCAGGGCAGAACAAAATAAAAGATTTTGAAGAATATATTATACATTCCATATCTGTTGTCACTGATATTATCTCCTAGTGGCGTAGCACCTAAGGCATTTGACTACTAACTAGAAGGCTGGTGGTTCAAACCCCTAGCCACTCCTCGGAAGGAAGACTGGGCAATCTACTTCCATAGAAATACTGCCTTGGACACCCAAGGAGGGATCGCTATGAGTCAGATCTGACTTGATGGCAGTGAGTTTGTTTTTTTGTGTTTTTAGAATGGAATGGGATGCTTAGAATCTTGTGGGTCTCTGTTCTCTAGAGTCAGCTTATCTGCATTGTGATGAATTGCTTTTATGTGGACATTCTTGCCATGGTCTTGAAACTCTCACGAAATGATTGGGTGGGACTATGCAAATAATGTGCTGGTGGCCTACCAAGGGGATTGGGTAGTGTGGTAGTTAAGTTTGTGTGTCAACATGGCTGGGCCTGGTTCAGTGGCTGGCCAGCTGGATATAGTATGCCTCATGATGAGACTGGTAATCAACTCCATGGTGGAATCTACTGTGAGCAGCTGGGTAGCTGCCTTTGGGATGTAGTCTGCTTCCTGTATATAAGGAGAAGCCTTGGGGAATGGTCTCTAGCTTATGGCACACTTGGACCCTGCATGTAGCTGTATTGTTGTTCAGTAGCCTGCCATTCTCTGCTGACCTTGGGACTTTCAAAGAACTTGAATTAGTGGCCTGCTGTGTGGTTTGGGAACATCAGGAAAAGGCCTTTTTACTTGTCAACCTTGGGTTTGTCAGTCTCAGCAGCCAGCAGCTGTCTGAGATGAAGAAAAGCCTCTAGCTCCAGTGGGCCAGGAGCAGGAGGCAGAGCTGAAGCCCAAGGTTGAGGGGCTTTCACCCAGCCCCTAGAGCCTGGCACTTTCAACTCTGACTTAAAGCCTCCAAACTGTAAGAGAATAAACTCCTGTTTGTTCAAGCATCCCATTTGTGGCATATATATTCCTGTCAGAGTGGCCCTAGGTAACCAGAACAGGTAGCTTGCTAATAATGCAAATAAGGTGTATGACACCTCTGTGGGGGTGGGACCATGCAAATAAGGTGTATAAAACTCTAACAAAGGGATTGGTCAGTTTTGCCATCCAGCTGGCTTAAAATGAGCCATCCTGGAGGCAGAAAGTAGGGACCTCACTATCACTAAGAAGAAGAGCTGGGAGTGGAGCACATCAGTTGAGCCTGGAGTCCCTACACTGAGAACTTTCTAGACCCAGGAGATAGACAGGGAGAGAGCTGTAACACTGGAGATGGCACAAGACAGCAAGAAGTAGTGGCAGAGAACAGCAGCAGCAGAACCAAGAGACTCGTGTTAGATGGCCCACAGGGCAAGAGAGCAAAGTGCCTTTGGGCAGGTGGCTTGCTGGTGGTGTGGGATAACTCTGAGCTCTTGTTGATGGAGCTAGGCTTAGCTGAACTATGGAGCTAGAGAGCCAAGTACTGTGGCACCGAGGCTTACTAGCAGAGTAGGGTGCCTCTCAGCTAGTGGAGCTAAAGAGCTTTGTAACACTTGCCTGCGCAGGGCAGAGGCCAGGTTGGCCCAAGAGGCCCAAGAGTTCCAAGGAGCCAGGAGCCAAAAGATTGAGGATTAGGGAGAGGCCTGCCCATGGGTGTAGCTGAAAAGCTATCCTGACTGAAGAAACTGTCCTGAGTCATTCCTTATCCTAAATGTTAACCTGTTGCTTCTCTCATAAACCCCATGTTGTTGTTGTTGTTATGTGCCATCGAGTCGGACTTGACTCATAGCGACCCCTCCTTGGGTTTCCGAGGCAGTATCCCTACGGAAGTAGATTGCCCCATCTTCCTTCCGAGGAATGGCTGGTGGGTTTGAACCTCCAGCCTTCTGGTTAGCAGTCAAGTGCCTTAGGCACTACGCTATCAGAGCTCCATAAACTCCATAATCATAAGTATTGTCTGCAAGTTCTGTGTGGCCATTGCAACAAATTATCGAACCCAGCAGAGAAGTAGAGATTGCCATGGGATGGACAGTTAGTGTCAGAATTGGTAAAAAAAATAAGTTGGAGGGAGGAGGTGTGTCTGACCTCCATCTCATAATCAGCCTTGGGCTGTTTATCTTGATTCTCCTTGCCCCTTGTGAAGTTAGAGGAGGTCATATACCCTCACACCATTTGTATATTATTAAAAAACAAAACAAACAAACAAAAAACTCACTGCCGAGGAGTCAGCTCTGACTCATAGTGACCCCTCCTCGGGTTTCTGAGGTGGTTATCTCTACGGAAGTAGATTGCCCAACCTCCCTTCTGAGGAGTGGCTGGTGGGTTTGAACCACCAGACTTCTAGTTAGCAGTCAAATGCCTTACTTTTTTCCCAGATGCGGACAGTCACATGGAATACTATGAGGCAAAATTGTATTTGGTCATTATGTGATGCAAAATGAAAGAAGAGGTCTGGTGTCTGATTGGCTTTTCAAAGCCATCAGTAAACTAATGACACTCAGCCCAAAATGGACAAGGATTCAAGGCTGCTAGACATGGGTACTATTATACCAAAATCAATTGCTGTCTGTATGTCAGAGTAGAACTGTACTCAACAGAGTTTTCAGTGGCTGTTTTTTTTTTTTTTTTTAAAGTATGTAGATCTTTTTGGAAATAGTGGGTCTTTCTGCTGAGGTACTTCTGAGTGAACTCAAACCTCTAACCTTTCAGTTACAGCTGAACCTATTGAGCTTTTGCACCCTCAGGGATTTCACTATTGTAACAGCCCCAGAAACTACCATTCACAAGTCTTAGTGACTTGGGCACATACTTTGGCTTACCCAGCCAATTCTCACCTCCAGATATACCTTTGAGCACTACAAGGTGTGGTAAGCTAAAAATGATATTTCCCAGTCTTCCTTATAAGTAGGAGACAAATTAAATCCCACCAATTAGAAACACTCCAGTGAGATCTGGAAGTTGGAAGTGAGTTGGAGGCTATTTTTCTGTTCCTATGGCTGTTACTGATGTCAAACATGATCATGCAGATGTTGAGCTCTCCACAGCAGGATCGTCTGTAGTTTCCAGAGTGTTAAGAGGTAGTTATTATACATTTCATACCTGTTTCTCCTCCCTACTCATCTACTTCTACTACCAGGTACTATAAAACATGTTTATCTCATTATGACCTCTGACCTTGCACGTTTGTGTGACAACCCAAGGTAAGTTAGCACAGTACGGGGTAGGAATATTCACGAAACAATTCCTACTGGGACAGTTAACAATAATCTAACTTTATACAGATATGATTGCAAACTACATAAACTAAATCGCTCTCCAATTTACTTCCTTATAGTTGGATTACAAAACTCCAGTTAACCCATTTCAGTTAAAAATATCTTACTTGGCAAATTAACAAAAAAAAAAACAAACTTATGATCATGCGAATACATTGCTAAGGCAAATGAGGGACTCTAAAACTTAAACTTCATTAGTTTCATGAGAAATCTACCACTAACAACACTAGGCCAACAGGGCAACTAATCCATCTTAGAGTAGATCACAAAGCTCCAGGAGAGATTTCTACAAGAAAAATTTATAGACAACTGGATATGTCTCAATATATTGAGAGGTTTAGACAATTGGAGAAATGGGAATTGAATTAGTGGTGTTTTCAGAGAAAATTACAAAAATAAAAAAATAAGACAATCGTTAAGTCCATGAAAAACACAAAGTTGTTTGGGAAAATAAAAGTCATCATAATTTGCTATATAAATGACTTTTATAGAGATGTAATAACATAAAAACTGAAATTTGATCTATCTAAATTATAGTATAACTATATTAGGAGACTGAAGGAACAGGAAGGGCATATGTCATAGTGGGGGCAGGGGCTAAAAGAGAGTGCTCATCTATCATAACAGGAAGTACAGAAATGATGCCTAAAATGGAAAAAAAAAAAAATCAAGAAGCAATATAAGGAAGCTATTTTGAGATATGGAAGTAGCTAAAAGAGTTCAAAGTCACTGCCTCTTGGAAGGCAGAATGGCGGAGAGCACAGCAGGGACTGCTTTGGTTTCTTTTTCTTTTTCTTTTCTTGCTTTTTAGTATTATTACTTTTATTTTTACAAACCCCCTCATAGACCTGTTTGACCCTTGAAATTCTACACATTAATAACTTTGACAAAATTGAAAATCATCCGTGCCCTCTAACCCAGAGATTCCAATTCTAGAATTTTTATCTGTCCCACAGATATACTCACACAAGTGCGTATGGTAATTTTACAAGGTTATTTATTGTAGTATCGCCTGTAATAGCAAGATCAGAAGTGATTTAAATGGCACCAGAAAGGGATTGTTAAATAAATTATGAAACAGATATCCATTGGAATATTTAAGAAAATGAGGCCACTCTATGTATACTGCTATGAAGAATCTCCTAATGCAAAAAGAAAAGTACAGAAAATGGATACATTAGCTACCATTGGTGCGTTTAATGCACAGATAAGAAAATGGAAATAGTTGTTTCCAGGAGAGAGAACTTGATGGCTAATGGGGTAAGAATAAACTAAGTTTTCACTAGGATGCTCTTTCAATGATTTAATGTGACAATATTTCCAATTTAAAAATAAAATGTTAATTTAAAAACTTTGATAAATGATAGAAAGGCCATAAAGTTGGTAATAAAACAAACCTAAGAATAAAACAAATGTATATGTGCTAATTAGTAGCTCTCCATTAATGTCCAGTTATAGAAAATAAAAACTACTCCATAGCTTTTTAAGCAGCAGGTATTTGATACAAGCTAGTCTGTGGAAAGTTTTTTTTCCAGTCATCAGACATATAAAATTATAAGTGACAGATTCAGTTCTTAGCAATGCTAAGATGAAATGAGAATTCTCTCCTATCAGGAATATACTGGATAATGCAGCATATGCAATTATAAATGCATTACACATTTTTCTTTTCTGATCAGAAATGCATAAGGTAAACAGAATTTATCAGAATTAAACCTGTAGCAGTATTACAAACAGTATTACGTACTATGTAAATGTAAAATTGCTTACTTAGAACTCTGCTATTGATAATAAAAAGAAATTTTGATTAAACATACTTGAGAAAAGTATTCTCTATAGAGAAAATAACATAATAAAATCGTCATGAAAAAGTGATAAAAATTATGCAGATCCTTGAGATTTTTACATCTCACTGTATATAAATTTTACCTCAAAAGAAGAAAAAGCAAGTATTGTAAACAAATACTGATCTCTTATTAGTGATACACATTTGAAGTAATTGGAGGGAAATGTATTAATGCATGTAAGTTACTGTGAAATGCATTAAAAAAAAATAAGATGGATTGATGGATGGTTAGAGAAATGGCTAGATGGATGAATTAGTGATAAAGCAAGTATAGGAGACTGTAAGGTATGCAATTTAGGTGGTGTGTTATATAGTATTTACTTTAACAGTTTAGGTGGTTTGTTATATAGTATTTACTTTAAAATTCAACTTTTGTACAGGTGTGAAAATTTCCTTAATAAAATGTTGATAGGAAAAGTACACAGCTGAAAAATACAGGGGAAAAAAATGTATTATAGAGAGTAGTCAAGCAGTTTATTTGTAGAAGTATTATTCTATTTTTCTGGATTTTATTATTTTTTAGTATTTGTCAGCTTTTTAAAATTTGTAATTTGTTGTGATTTTTTTTCATTTTCTATAAATACTCATTTTCATTCCTAAATTTGTGTTTTATTTTCTTAGAGGGGACCCCCAAACTGTATTAGCTTCAGGCCCAAAAAACCTGAATCCACTCCTGCCGGGTGCATAGCTGACACTGAGATCTCTTTTCAGTTTCCTGTTGGAGTATCTAACTCCATTCCCCTGAAGATTCATTTCATTCTAGTTTATGTTGAAGCTCCTGTCTACTGGATTCCATTCAATCTTGGTTTTTTTTTTTTTTTTTCCATTCTTGTATTCATACTCATTTTCTTGGAGCATATATTCTAATAGTTTTCCAAGAAAAATGGCACAAAAACCAAAACACCAAACTCAATTTGACTCATAGCGACCTCCATTGGGTTTCCGAGGCTGAAACCTTTATGGAAGTAGACTGCCTCATCTTTCTTCTGCAGAGCGACTGCTGCGTTTGAACCACTGACTTTTTAGTTAGCCATCAAATGTCTTAACCACTACCCCACCAGAGCTCTTAAAGGTTGCGCAGGAAGTACTTTTTTTTTTTTGAGACCTTGCAGTTCTGAAATTATCATTATTCTAGCCTCCCGGTTGATTGATAGTTTGTTGGAAAATGGAAGTCTAAATTGGAAATAATTTTTCTCCAAAATTTTGAAGGCATTTCCCATTTGTCTTCTAGCTGCCAGTATTGCTCTTGAGAAATCTAAAGCCACTCTGATTTGTGACCTGTTTATCTGTCTCTAGAAACCTAGAGGATCTTCTTTTTAAGCATCTTACTCTCACTGCCGTGGAGTCGGATCCGACTTACAGTGACTTCTCTTTGGGTTTCCAAGGCTGTATCTCTACGAAAGTAGATTGCCCAGTCTTCCTTCTGAGGAGTGGCTTGTGGTTTGAACCGCCAACCTTCTAGTTAGCGGTCAAATGCCTTAGGTGCCACCACAGCTCCTCTTTCTATTCTATTCTATTCTATTCTATTCACTCAGCATAATGTCCTCCAAGTTCATCCACGTTATGCGGGTTCTAAAATGTGTGTTCTAAAATGATGTAACCTGATATAGGTCTATTTCCATTCACTGGAGCTGGGCACTTAGTGGGAACTTTTAAAACTCATGTGCTTCAAATCTGGGAGATTATAAAGAATTAATTTTTTAATGGATCTTCTCCCCTAGTCTTTTTTTTTCTCTGTTCTTTGAACTTCTGGACTAGTTTTCTATCTATTACTTTTTTAGGCTGGCGGCTCAAACCCACCACCATTCCTCCTCTCCTCGGAAGGAAGGTTGGACAATCTATTCTGTAGTGATACCCTCTCGGAAAAGGAGGGGTCTCTATGGGTCGGATCTGACTCAAGGGCAGTGAGTTTGGTTTTTTAATTACTTTTTTCTCTCCTATTCCTATCTCTGTAGCTATGCTTTTTTTTTTTTTTTCTGGGAAATTTCCTGGACTTTAGTCCTTTTAATAAGTTTTCTATTCCTTCTCTTTCATTTTTAATTTCCAAAAGCTCAGTTTTGTTCCTTGATAGTTCTCTTTTTAAGAGCATGTTGTTCTTATTTTATGGATCCAATATCTTCTCTCTCTGAGGATATAAAATTTAGGTGTGGGATTTTTGTTTGTTTCTTGAAATTTTCTTCCTCCTTTATAGCCTGGTTTCTTCCAGGTTTCTTATTTTCTCCTTGTTTTGGTCTTTATTTTTCATATTAGAGGCTTTCTTTGGATTCGTAGGAATATGTGATTGTGGACTCACTTTTTAAGGGTGGGAGACTAAAAAACTGATTGGATGCTCTGAAAGAGTGGATAGGGTTTGCTTATCGATTGTGAAATTCACTATAGGAAGATCTATCTGGGCTGTTTCACAGGAAACCTACAATATCAGTATCTTTAGGTCTTTCTTCTTCATCTAATCAGATTTCTCAGTCTTTTGTGTGGATGGTGAAGACTGGGTTCCAAGCATTCTGATTGGTAAGTGGGGAAAGATGGGTGGCGATCTTAGCACCTAGGAAGTAAACTTTAACTTAATACCCCTGTTTTTAGTATGGTACCTCCACTCTCAGCTATCCTAGTTATGCCTAAATCCAGAGAGCCTCTTTTATTTATATGATCTTTTTTTGTGTGTGTGTGATTTGGGTGAAAATTTACAGAGCAAATTCACTTTCCATACAGCAGTTCACATACACTTTGTCTCATGACATTGACCACAATTTACCACAAT
>NW_006921621.1:16047070-16071078 GCF_000298275.1 Orycteropus afer afer
ATAATTCTTTTGAATTCCTTATCAGAGAGTTCCAATGCTGCTTCTTCCTCAGGGATGTGTTCTGAGTCTGTATCCTGCTCCCTTGTTTATACCACTTTATCTTTCTTCTTTGTGTGGACTGTGATGGTCTGTTGTCTATAATTCACACACTTATAGAAGGACATAAGTGTGTGACATCGTGGCATTGTTGTATTTAGATCTCTGTTAACTGTTTGTGAAGAGCAGCCAATGGTGATTCAGGCTCTTGTTGGTGGTTTTTTATCGTTGGTCTGTTGGTGGAGAAGGAGGTGGTGGCTCTTGCTCAGTAAGTGAAGTTTTAGGAGGTGTGGGTGTAGTTGTGTCTTATGGGGACTGTTGCTGTCTCCCACTCAGACACAAATTACAATTGAATAACCATCAAAAAACTAAAAGCACATGGACAGAAAATACAGCATGTAATTACACAGGAACAGTAACCAAAAAAAGAAAAAAGGGAAAAAGAAGAAGAAAAAAACAAGAAAACCTGCAATATCTGGGGATAGGGCACTAAGAGAAAAAAAGGCAGAGAAGGGGAATAATGAAGAAAAAATGGGAAAAATGCAAAAAGAAAAACAAGGAATGGGGTTAACCATGAGAAAAAAGGGGAAAAAAATTTAATTAAAAAAAAGAAAAGAAAGAAATTCAACCAGGAACATGGAAAAGAAAAAAAGCTGAAAACTAGGACCTGGGAGGGGAAGAATAAAGAATCATAATAAAAAGGACAAAAGTATTAATAATAATAGTAGTTTTTAAACAGACAAATACAAGCCAACTAAACACCAGGAAAAAGAGAAAAAGAAAAAATCAGTGGAGGACAGGGCAGGGCACTGTCTGAGCACACAGGCTCAGTCTGAGCACACAGATTGGGATGGAGTTCCTGCGGGCCCAGAAGGCAGGTGGGAGTGGGGGGTGGCTGCACCTCCATTCACCAAGTGGGTGTGGGGTATAAGAATAACAAAGAGGAATGTCGCACCTTTTCAGTCGTGCAGGTCCGGAATGTCCTTGGGGTTGCCGACGAGCAGAACCTGTTCTTAAGCCCCTGGCACCTGGGAGAGCACTGTCTCTTTAAATATCCAAAATGGTCAAGCCACTTGTAAACATTCAAAATGGCGGCATCCTCTGGACAGGCAAAAGTCCACAGCTCAGCCCGCCTTCCTCTTCCCCGCTCTTCGCCTTTTATTCCCCAGCCACCAGAGCAGTCCTCTGTGTAGTCGCTGGCTAGCAGGGCTGATTTTTAGGTTAATTCTTAGGTCCTACCACCACTCTGGAATCTCCAGGTTTTCTGTGCCATCAGGCTCGCTCTGGATCACTGCCAGACTGCAGCTCCATATGTCTCCTTTTTTGGTATTGTCATACTAATTTTTCTGCTAGTTGGGGTTTAGTCCACTTCTATATTCTTCCCTTCAAGGGTCAGGGGTCCAGGATTATCTTCTGTGTCTGTGTTAATTGGTTCCTCTTTTCTTTGTTTAAGAGGGTCTGTGCAGTCTTTCTGCCTATTCTTCCATCTTGGAATCTCCCTATTTCGATGATCTTTTACTGAGCTGGGTCAGGGTTTATTACCCTCTTGGAAGAATGAGGGAGGGAATTTGAGTTTCTAACTGTCTGTCAAATAGACATTCAACCAAACCTCTTTGTTTAACCCTTCCTTTACCTCTATTTTCAGTAGTAGGATGAGGCTTGGTTCCTACACTTTCTGCAGTGTCTATATATTGGATTGATTCTGGACTATTCTCATTCCCGTTCTAGTTGCCATCAAGTTGATTCTGACTCATGGCAACCCCATGTGTGTCAGAGTAGAACTGGGCTCCATAGAGTTTTCCATGGCTGACTTTTTGGAAGTAGAGCACTAGCACCTGGTGGACTTGAACTGCTATCCTTTCAGTTAGTAGCTGAGTGTGTTAACCGTTTGCACCACATAGGGACTCCTTTTTCTCATTATCAGCTTTGAATTCAGTTTTCTCAGGTCCACTAAGTCCCTTATCTATTACTTATCTACTTTCTACCTTCCAAAAATTTGTAACTCGTATGTCTTTCCCACGAGGAGCTCTGGTAGCATAGTGCCTAAGGCACTCAACTGCGAACCAGAAGGCTGGTGGTTCAAACCCACCAGCCACTCCTTTGGAAGAAAGGTTGGGCAATCTACTTCCATAGTGATACTGCCTTGAAAACCCAAGGAGGGGTCTTTATGAGTCAAGTCTGAGTTGACAGCACATAACAACAACAACGTCTTTCCCATACCTCTTCATCCTTGTAGATTCATGCCTTATAAAAATTACATTTTCTGTCATTTTGGTGGAGTTCCAGGGAGCAATAAAAGTAGAAGCATGTGTTTAATTTGCTATCTTTACCTGGAAGCCATACCTGCATTAAATTTTTATATAGTATAAAATTAATATTTTACACTTGCAAAAATGGCATGAGGTGCGATCCTTAGCCTATATGATGACTATGAGAGCAGAAGAACTAGATGGTGCCCGGCTACCACTGTCAACCACTCAGAGGGGGATCTATGTAGGAGATCCTGGATAGAGTGGGAGAACAATGTGGAACAAAACTCAAAATCATTTGGAGAAAAAAAAAAAAAGGGGGGACCAGGTTTGCTGGTCTGATAGAGCCTGATGGAACCATTGAAACTATGGCCCCTAGCTGCCTTTCAGGTCTGGAATTGAACCCACTCCTATGGCAAACAAAAGACAGGCATATGAGCTGAACCTTTACATTAGGTAGATATACTCCTTGGAGTGATCAATCATGAGAGAATAGAAGGGCTATGTGTGCATAGGGAGACAGCTGGGGTGGGGGCAGGAGTGCAGGGGAGGGAAGGACACAGGGAAGAGGTAACTGTAGGGAGGAATAGGGAAGAGAGCTGTTGCATTGTGGGAAATTGCAGTCAATGGCACGAGACAAAGTGTGTGTGAACTGCTGTGTGGAAAATGAATTTGCTCTATAAACTTTCATCTAAATCACAATAAAAATTAAAAAAAAAAAAGGGGGGGATGAGGGTGGTGTCTGACCTCCTCTAACTTCACAAGGGAGGAGGAAGATAAAGATCAACAGTCTAAAACTGATTCCTATGAGGCAGAAATCAGACCTGCCTCCACTTTCCAACCTTTTTCCAATTCTGACATCCTCCCATGGCACGCTCTACTTCTCTACTGGGTTCAATAATCTGTTGCAATGGCCACACAGAACACACAGACAATACTCATGATTTTGGAGTTTATTAGGGAAGTAACAGGTTCTAAACCAGTTTCAGGAGCACTCAGGGTACAATTCTTCTATCAGGACAGCCTCCACTCAGCCATGCCTGTAGGTACGCCTCTCTTTGGCACTCAAGCTTTTGGCCTGGCCTCTGCCCTGCTTGGGCAAGTGTTACAAAACTCTTTTACTTTACTGATAAATGCCAAGAGCACTCTGCTCTGTCAGCAAGCCTCCTGCCTGAAGGCACACAGCAACCCCAGTCCATGGGTTGAGAAGCCCACTGCTCTTTCTCTTTCTGGTCCCTTGGTTCTGATGCCACTATTTCACTTGTCGCTCCTTCTTGCTGTCTCTGGTGTCACAGTCCTCTATCTCCTGGACTGAGAGGTTCAACACAGGGATCTCTGGTCCATCTGGTCCAAAGGACACACTCCACTCCTGGTTCTTCTTTGGTAGTGAGATCACCCCCTTTCCACCTTTGGGATGGCTCATTTTAAGCCTAGCAGATGGCAAAACTCACCAATCCCCACATTAGGATTTGATACACCTTATTTGCATAGTCCCATCCCCACAGGGTGCTATGTACCTTATTCACATTATTAACAAGCTATCCAATCCCCTTGGTGGGCCACAAACAACTCACAGTTGCACAGTCCCATCTACTCATGTAGTAGGAGTCACATAGGCCATGGCTAGAAGAGCCATACTAAGCTCTCTACTACACCACAGCACTGTATTAAAAATATATATAGTGCCATTTCAGTTTGGTCCAGATTAAGATGATTTGTAAACCCAAGTAGGTCTCATTCAAGTCTGTTGGATTCACCAATGATACTCCTGGATCTGATATATTCTATCCTCCAAATTACATACCCCTTCTGAGGAGCTCTGTTTTCCTTTAGCCAATAAAGTGTTTTGACTAATTAGGATCTCCATAACCTATGGACCATATCTCTCACAGGGATACTGTTGTGTGCTTTTGTGTAGATTCTGACTCATAATGACTCTACAGGCAGACTAGAACTGCCCCATAGAGTTTTCTAGACTGTAATCTTTACAGGAGGAGATTGCCAGATGTATTCTCCCATGGAACCACTGGATAGGTTCACACTACCAACCTTTCAGTTAGCACCCAAGCACTTAAATATTTTACCACCAAACTCAAACCCACTGCCATTGAGTCGATTCTGACTAATATTGACCCTTTGGGACAGACGAGAACTGCCTCATAGGGTTTCTAAGACTGTAAATCTTTATGGAAGCAGACTGCCTCATCTTTCTCCCATGGACTGGCTGGTGAATTTGAACCATTGACCTTTTGGTTAGTAGCTGAATGATTTAAATACTGCATCATCAGAGGTCCTGTTGCATCACCAAACCAAAACCAAACCCACTGCCATTGAGTTGATTCTAAATCATAGGGTTTCCAAGGTTGTACATTTTTATGGAAGTATACTGCCTCATCTTCCTTCTGTGGAGCAGCTGGTGAATTTGAACTGCTGACTTTCTGGTTAGCAGCCAAATGCCTTACCCACTGCACACCAGAGCTCTTTGTTGTACCACCAATGATCCTTAAATTGACCATACATAATATTTAAATTATCCAGTTTTCTCACTGTCTTATGCTGGGTTCTCTAAAGAAGCAAAACCACTGTATATAAATTTATCTCAAGGAAATGGCTCATACAGCTGTAGAGGCTGGCAAGTCCCAAATCCATGAGTCAAATGTCAAGCTGGAGGCTTCTCTTGACTCAAGCAGCTGCAGGGGCTGATGTACCCACGATCAGTAAGCAATAGTATGCTTCTAGGTTCAGAGGCTGATGAATTCAAGATCAACAGGTAAAATGGCAGGCTATTGGTTCAGTTCTATGAAGTCAACAATCCCAAAATTGGCAGGCAACAGGGCAGAGCACTGGTTCAAGTCCAGGAACTGGAAATGATGATGCGCCAAATGCAGGATCTGAAATGAGCAGAAACCCAGAGACCTTTCCCAAATATACTGGAAGCAGGCCACACCCTGAGGGAAACTCCTTTCCAACTGATTGACTGCTCACAGCAGATCTCATCATGGAGGTGGTTATATTGTATCCAATCTCATCATGGGGAATAACAACATCTTAAGTGCTAAGCCACTTAGAATCATGGACCAGCTAAGTTGACAAACAACCTCAACTATCGCACTCTCAAAGGAATAGTCCAATATGACATCAACTGTCAAGTTGAATCAGTTGAACAAGCTCATTGTAGACTAGAAGTGATGAATGTGTTCATGTTTTATTGCTAAAATGGTGCTAGTGTACTTTTTTTTTCTAATCATGCCTAGTCATCTAGGATCTGTACATACCAATTATTATCGACATATGTTTCAGTCCATTAATTACCTTTGCCAATAACTTATAATAGTTGAACTCTTTCATAGCTGAAATTACTCCCATATGGTCTAACTACAAAACAGTTGGGTACAATTGGGTGTTTTAATTAGAGCATATGGTTGTTCTCTGTATACACCTCACAAAGGTTTGGGATCCTAATGTGCTCAGTCTGTCCACAGCAGATGCATGGAGCCACCTGTGGTGTTGCTTCCCATTGGAGGGAATAATCCCACATATGTTGGTCTTTGACCAACAAGAACCTTCATTAAAAGAAATATGATTAGAGAAGCTACACTAAAAAAGAAAAGTCACCCAAATACCTCTGAATTTATTGTGATTTTGGGGTACTGAATTTGTGTTTATGATCATATTCAGTATTTTGGGGGACTCTTTCCTTCCCCCCTTCATGGCTCAGCTCCCAAATAGTTAATTTTAATTTACTTCTCATTCAATTGAAAAGAATTTCCATTTTCACTTTAATCTTTCTGGTACATTGCACAGTCTTAAATTCCTGTCCCAGTTTTCTCAGTGGGTTATCAGGTAAAAGCAGAAAAAAAAAACAAAAAACAAACTGACAGACACAGAGTCAATTCCCCATTGGGTTTCCAAGCAGACTACCTTATCTTTCTTCTGCAGAGTAGCTGGTGGGTTTGAACCACTGACCTTTTAGTTAGCACCCAAATGCTTTAACCACTACACCACCATAGCACCTCTAAATATCAGAAGGTAGAGGGAAATTTCAACTTAGACTTTTATATTTAGTTGTTATTTTCCCCAGTTCATAATTCTTTCCCCATTCTTTGCCCCAATTTTTCACTTCTGCTATAACAAAGTACAGAATGCTTTAATTGTATGTATCAGTTCCCTTCATAGTTAGAATCCCAGATGTACTTGAGGTGTCAGTCCATTAATTGGAGGAACTCTTACCTGTTCTTCATTATTTTTACTCATCCATTTGTCCTGTCTACTATGGAAGCGTAATACGAGAGCAAATGTCTTGGTAGTGCAAATGGCTAAGCTCTCAACTACTAGCTGAAAGTTGGCGGATTGAACCCACCCAAAGGCACCTGGGAAGACAGGCCTATCAATCTGCTTCTGAGAAGTCTTAGCCTTGAAAACCCTATGGAGTACAGTTTTACTCTGCACACATGGGGTGACCATGGGTCACAATCAACTTGAAGGCAACAACAACATCCATGTTCCTGAGCTAGTGAGAACCTCAGCTACAAAATGAAGGGTCCATTCTTTCATCCCTTTTTATCTGCTGCTTGGGAGAGACGGCCAAGTTGGAGGGGCCATTTTATGTTTATATAATAAACCCATACTTGACCAACACTAGCTGTGAAATTATGATTCCTAATCAGATGCTAAAGAGTCCTGGTGGTGCAGTGGTTAAGTGCTCAGCTGTTTAGTTGGCCGTCCAAACCCACCCAGTGGCCCCTAGGAGAAAAGACGTGGTGATCTGCTCCTGTAAAGATCGCAGCACAGGAAACCCCATGGGGCAGGTCTACTCTTTCCTATAGGATTGCCATGAGTTGGAATTGACTCAACAGCACACAACAATAACAATCAGATTCCAGGGACTCAGTAGTGGTTCAGAGGTAGAATTCTTGCCTTCATTTGGGAGACCCAGATTTGATTCCTGGCCATTGCGCCATAAGCACAGCTACACCTGTCTGTGTGTGGAGGCTTTGTATGTTGATATTATGCTAAACAGGTTTGAGTGGAGCTTCCAGACCAGGACAGACTAGGAAGAAAGGCCTGGTGATCTAGTCTCAACAATCAGCCAATGAAAATCCTATGGATCACAATGGCCCCATCAGCAATTCGTCATGGGGTGGCATAGGACCAGGCAGCATTTCATGCCATTGTGCGTGATCCCCGTGAGTTGGGAACTGACTAGATAGCAGCTGAAACAGTAATAACAATGATCAGATGCCAAAGAATCACAAATGCTGAATTTCTGTCCAGGTTCCTAAGCAAGCTTCCTAAGTTGATTCCATGATGGCTGCCTTCATCTAATTAAGCATTAATTGTTGTGAGAACTTACATTTGACTCTGATGGATTGGGCAGCAGTGAAATAATCTACCTTTCAGCAACGAGTGGGAGCCATTACCTTTAGGCACAGCTGTAGGTAGTAAAAGCCAACCTCACATGACTGTTTAAGATAATGTAATGGCTGTTAAAAACCTTGGACCTGTGCCCATGCCAAGATAACATCCATTCCTCCCTGATCACTCTTTTCATGTGTCCGCTTGCCTGCCTCCCTCATCTTGTTAGAACATCTACAGCTTTGTTTCAATGGTATTCCTTGCTAAGGATTTGGTGGCATCCACATGAGGTGTTAATGTGAGCTATCAATCAGGGAAAATGTCAGGGGATCTGCAAGACATAGTTTGGGTGTGTGCCTTGTGCCTATAAGAATTCACCCTAGACCACTGTGGTATGGTGAATTACTTAATATGGCTGGGTGGCACTATGCAAATGTGAGGTGCTTGTAGCCCACCAAGGGGATTGGATAGCTTGCTAATAATGTAAATAAGGTACATGCACCCTTGTGTGGGTGGGACCATGTGAATAAGGTGCATGGAATCCTCACATGGAGATTGGTCAGTTTTGTCACCCTGCTAGGCTTAAAATTAGCTATGCCAGAAGTGGAAAGGGGTAATCTCACAACCGCAAAGAAGAGCCAGAAATGGAGTGCATCCTTTGGATCTGAGATCCTTGCACTGAACTTCGTTGACCCAGAGGGCAAATAGAACTGTAACATTTTGCTGAGACTACAAGAAACTGTGAGAAGCAGCAGCAGCAGAGAAATGGTGACAACAGAACCAAGAGATTGGCATGAGAAAGAGCAGCTGACTTCCTGGCCCACAGAGCAAGAAAGCTGAGTGCTTTTGGGCAGGAGGCTTGCTGGCAGAGTGGAGTGCCTCTCTGGGCACCTATCTGAAGAGCTAAAAGGGCTTTGTAACACTTGCCTGAGAAAGGCAGAGGCTGAGGCCTGAGCTGCTTGTGGCACAGCTGAGAAGAAGCTGTCCTGATTGAAGAACCGTATCCTGCGTTGTACTTCCCTAATAAACTCCATAATTGTAAGTATTGTCTGTGCGTTCTGTGTGGCTATTGCAACAAATTATCAAACCCAGCAGAGAATTAGAATGCCATGGAGGGACAGTTGGTGTCAGAATTGGTAAACAAACAAACAAACAAAAAACGTTGGAGTGTGGCTGCAAGTGTGACCTCTGCCTCATAGTGATTCTAGAGGAAGTCGATGATGAGGATACCGCTACACTGTTTTTGCCACCAGGTAAAGGATTTTATTCTTCAGGCCCCTACCACTAAAAAGCAGGCACAGACCTTAATGGACATCTTGGACCCTGAACACAGCATCCCCTCTTAATTAATTTTGACAAAATTACCAATCCGTTGAAGTGGTTAATGCATTTGGCTGCTAACTAAAAAGTTTGTGGTTTGAACCCACCAGCTGCTTCGCAGGAGAAAGATGAAGCAGTTTGCTTCCATAAAGCAGCCTTGGAAACCCTATGGAGCAGTTCTACTCTGTCCTATAAGGTTGCTATGAGTCGGAATTGGTTAGATGGTAGTGGGTTTGTTTTTCTGGTGAATCTACAGTATTTTGCCCTATGCAGGCAAAATGCCAGAGGCAAAGTCAGTGGCCCAGGAATTTGAATAAATGAGATAATGCACTGTTTTATCTCTAGAGCTCAGGTTCATGAGGTGACCGTTGCCTTCAATTCTGCCCACTGGGATGAGGCCACTCATTCTCCTCTCAAGTGTGTGTTTATAAACCATTAGCAATGAGATGGACTGACACAGTGGCTATAACGATGGGCTTAAGTATAGCAAGGGTTGTGAGGATGGCACACAACCCGGCAGTGTTTTGTTCTGTTGTACATAGGCTATGAGTCAGCTGACTCAACAGCACCTAACAACAACAACAACATGCCCTTATATGAGTAAATAAACCCCTCAGGCGGGGTCTATGATGGCTGCCACACATGAGGTTCTAGAAGTTTACTTAGAGGTCTCGCAAACCTACCAGCAGCTCTGTGGCAGAAGAAAGTGCTATCTCCAAGGAGGCAAGGTTCCCCGCCTCTAGCAATGATTCTGAATGTCTGCAGGGGGCGCTCTTGCCCAAGGCTGGCCTTTGCAGTGGCGGGAGGTGGGTGGAACTTTTGTGTAGCTAGGCTGTTCTATTCTGGAGGTTTCCTCTTCTTTGACAATGGAGCTTACATTTGCTTGAACGTGATCCGATTCCTGTTGCACAGCTTGGGAGACAGGAGTACGTCATGTCTCTTAGTTCTGTTTTAGGTCCAATAAGTAGCCGCTAACTGACATTCGAAAGGAGCATGATGTCCGGCAACCTCAAGACCAGAAGACAGGGGCCAATCCCATCCACCCCTTCAGGAATCCCACAGAGTCTCCAGCAGCCATTGGTGGAGGACACGGGCTTGGTATTTTGATCTGTGATACGGACCCAGGAGAAGAGTGTCGTGTAAGACTTCAGAGGCAGTTTGTGGTTCAAACGCTATACATATTCTGATAATCTAATATCTAAATGAGAGATTGCTGTATCTAGGACCGAGTTGTTGTTATTATGTGCCACTGAGTCGGACCCAGTTCAAAGCGACCCCTACTTGGGTTTCCGAGATGGTATCATTATGGAAGTAGATTGCCCAACCTTCCTTCAGAGGAGTGGACCGAAGATGCCCATTAATGTCTGTGCCTACATTTTTGTGGTAGGGGGCCTGAAGAACAAAAGCCTTTGCCTGGCCCAGTGATTTTGCCTGGTGAATTCTTAGGGGCAGGAGATAGAGCCAAGATGTGTCTTAGAGATCCCCTGAAATTTTTCGCCATTGATGGCTCATCCCTTTTCAGTCGAGAGAGAGGAGAGAGAGTCAGACTGCAGCACAGGCCAGTAATTGCTCATATGCAAGTTCAAGTGCACAGGGGCAGGACCAAGGAAAATTGCTGGCCTTGTCAAATGAAGGCAAACTGTAAGTAGAGTTGTCAGATTTAGCAAATATAAAAAGAAGATGCCCAGTTAAATGTAAATTTCAAATAAACGACAAATCATTTTTGTAGTATAAGTGTGTCCCAAATGTTGGATAGGTACATTTATACTAAAATTGATTTGTTCTTTCTCTGAAATTCAAATGTAACTGGCTGTCCTGGATTTAATCTGGCAACCCTGACTGTAAGAAGAAAATTAAAACAATCCATAAAAACCTTAGATTCCCCAGTCTCATGTAGAGGAAATCACCATTAAGGGTTTTATGTATCTTTCCATAAACTGTTCGTAAGTATACACAAATATTTGTGTGTTCAGGTCTTGGCTCCTCCAATCATTAGCTGGATGATCTTGAAAATTACCTAGCCTCTCTAGTTTCTGCATCTGTAAAATGAATATAATAATATGTGCCTTATAGAGTGTTAATAGGAGTTAAATGAATTTGGAATATAAAAGGCTGAATATTACCTGTTATCAGTAATGATTTAGTATCAATAATGATAATTATCATTAGTATTATATGTCATATCTTTAAAAATTCAAATGGAAACACACTATACAAATCGTACCTTACTCTTTTCACCATTTTTTCAAATTTTGCTTAGTCTATTCTTTTTCACAGATACATAGGATTTCTTTATAAAAATTTAATTGGTCAACCACAGGAGACCAAAAGGCAGCATTTGCCCCAAAACAAAGCTCTGAAGGCAGGAAGGGGCAGGAAAGAAGGACGAATGAAAACGGGGAACCCAGGGAGGAAGCGGGAACAATGCTGCTACACTGAGGGGACTGTAGCCAATTTCACAAATGTGTATAAATTGTTGAATGAAAAACTAGTTTGCTCTGTAAATTCTCACCCAAACACAATCAAAAGTTATATATATATACGTGTGTGTGTGTATACATATATATACATACACATATGTATGTATGTAGTCTTACACCAATAATGTACAATGACAAAAGAACCACAAATACAAAGAGATAATAGGTGTCAGGTCAGTTTAACACTAGCATATGACAATAATATAAAAGAGAAGATCAACGTTTGGTTCTTTATACAATTATCACAGTTGTCTATTTTTATATAACTGGAGAAAAACCAATGAGCCTTAAGGTTATCAATGAGGAAACATTTACGCAGATGTCAGACAAGGCAAATTAGGATACAAACTAATCCTCATATGTGGTGAGTTCGGTGGTAGTCCTCAAAAGGATAACACATTGTCTCGAACCAAACCAAACCAAACTCACTGCCATTGAGTCAATTCTGAGTCCTAGTGACCCCCATTGGGTTTTCCAGGCTGTAAATCTTTATGGAAGCAAACTGCCTCATCTTTCTTCTACAGAGCAGTTGGTAGGTTTGAACCACTGACCTTTTGGTTAGCAGCCGAATACTTTAACCATCACACCACCAGAGCTCCCTGACTATAGCCTACTATGGCAAAATAATGATCTTGAGAACAGGATTTTCCTGGATTATCTGTGTCAGTCCTAAATGCAATTGCCTATATTCTTTTTTTCTTTTTGTTTTTTAATTGTGATTTGGGTGAAAGTTTACAGAGCAAATTCACTTTCCATACAGCAGTTCACATATACTTTGTCTCATGACATTACAATTTACCCCAATGCAACAGCTCCCCTCCCACTTCCTCCCAATAGTTACCTTTTCCCTGTGTCCTTCCTTCGATCCCCTCCTGCCCCCTGAGCTGTCTCCCTGTGCATAAACAGCCCTTCTTTCTCCCATGATTGTTCTCTCCGAGGAGTGTATCTACCTCAGGTAAATGTTCAACTTAATGCTTGTCTTTTGTTTGAATTGCCTGTATTCTTATAAGAGAGAAGCCAACAGAGTTTTCAGACACACAGAGGAGAAAGTGTTGCAAAGACAGGGGCAGAGTTTGACATCATGCAGCTACAAGTCCAAGATAACAGAAACTGGGAGGGCAAGGAATGGACTCTCCACTAGAGACCTCAAAGAGAGCACAGAGCCGACAGCTTTGTTTTGGCCCAATGGAAGTGATTATATACTTCTGGTTTCCAGAATCATGAGAGAATAAATTTCTGTTGTTTTAAGCCACCAAAAAAAAAAAAAAATTAATTGGTTTCTATTGATGGTCATATATAGCTAGATAGATAGATATGGATATGTGTAGTCAAACAAAAGCCAGCATCATGCTTACTGGTAAAATACTACAATATATATAAAAATAAAAAATTCCAAACTCACTGCCATCGAGTCAATTCTGACTTATAGAGACCCCCTTTGGGCTTCCTAGGTGGTAAATTTTTACGGAAGTAGATCACCCAGTCTTCCTTCCACGGAGTGACTGATGGGTTTGAACCACCAATCTTCTGGTTAGAAGTCAAATACTTTAGGCACTATACCACCATATATGTATACATACATACATATACACACATATATGTATGTAACACACACACATATGTGTATGCATGTATATATATATGGTGGTATAGTGCCTAAGGTATTTGACACACACATATAAACGTGTGTGATACATACATACATATATACATGTATATATATGTATGCATGTATGTAATGTATGTGTATGGTACTAAGGAAGTATCCCTTTTTTTTTCTTTTTTAAGATATTTTTATTGGAAATGAATGTTGAATTTTTTTCAAATACCTTTTTGTCACCTATAGACTTTAAAAATCTATATTCGTGAGTGAAACTTTGTCATTTTGTTTTTGATGCTGTGTTTCTCATGTGTTGGTATCAGTGTAATGCTGGCTTTGCAAAAAGTAGTCTGAAAGCTTGCTTTCTCTCTTATGCTTTTGAACATTTTAACATTAGCCTTGGTGAGTAAATTAAAAAGTTACAGTATTGGACAGACTAGCCCTTCATCCTCCCTGAATCAAATCACAGTTTGTGGGATGACCTCTAAGCAAACTTCTTGTCAGCTCGGTGAGCTATAGTCTCAGCAGGCACAGAGGTAATGTTGAATGAAAGATGCAAAATTTACTTTCTAGAAGCTTCAGGGAGCCGGAAAAGGAGGAGAAGGAAAAGGAAGAGGAGGAGGAGGAAGCTAATTGTGTTGTTTGGACAAGAATTTAATTCAACAAACCATGTTTCTCTTTAGTCTACCACAAGACAGGCAGACCTGATAAAATAAGACAAAGGAAAAGGAATTTCTATTACTTCTTTCTCCATAGCCCTCAGACTTGGCCCCACAATTCTGTGTTTTCCCTGGTAGCCCTGGCAGAAGTTTCCCCAGAAAGCATGTGAGGCCATCTCTGTATTACTGAAACAACGTCTGGGGTTGCCACTTGCTGACAAATGGCTAAGCACTGTGTTGACTTAGTGGCTTGCTGATGATTCCTTTTCTCTGATGAAGATGGTGGTATTTGATTTACTATACTGCTTTGATTTGGCTAATTTAAGACCCAATGGCCTTTTTTTTTTCCCTCTCTAAATTATTATTTGGGTGAAGGTTTACAGAGCAAATCCATTTTCCATACAACAGTTCATATATATTTTGTTTCATGACACTGCAATTCCTCACAATGTAACAGGTCTCTTCCCACTTCCAAGACCCCATGGATTTTCATAGTATATCTACTATCTGGGGAAGTGCTGGGATGGAAGGTTATGGCAAGAAGAGATCAGTATATTATAAATGAGAAACTTCTGGCTATGTTGGCAAACAGAAATTGCTGCCTACAGAGCTCTTTGACTGCACCATCAGATAGCAGCTGAACAGGATGACTGTTCATAAACTCCTATAATTCTCCAAGGCCATAATTCTATGAAATGGGGAAGTTTTAAAGATGTCATCATCTTTAAAATGAGCTTTGAACAAGATCCTCTCTACTCTCCCTAATAAATGTCATAGTTGATGAGAGAGTCAGTACAGCTCAGTGACCAAGAGTGTAGACTCTAGAGCTAGACAGATATAGTGTGAATTCCATTTCTGCTTGAGTTAGCTGTGTAATGTTCGTCAAATTACTGAACCTCACTGAGCCTCAGCTTGTCTGTAAAATAGGGACAATCATAGAATCTAGCTTATACGGCTGATGTGAAAACAAAATGAGATATTGGGTAGTAGGCTTCTGGCATGGTGTCTGGTCCATAGTAAGGACACTGTGATTATTGTTGTTATTATTTATTTTATAAGCCTTCTCAGACTGATACTTACTGTCACCAAATTGGAGTCTTTGGAGAGATAGGGGTGCTGGTGGTGCAGTGATTAAAGCATTTGGCTACTAACCTAAAGGTCGGTGGTTTGAATCCACCAGCTGCTCCACAAGAGAAAGATGAGGGAGTCTGCTTCCATCAAGAATTACAGCCTTGGAAATCCTATGGGGCACTTCTACTCTGTCCTATAGGGTCACTACGAGTTGGAATCGACTCAGTGGCAGTAGGTTTGGTTTTTGTTTTTTAGAGAAATACTGGTAAATTCCAGGCCTGCCTGAGAGTTAAACAGTAGCTTGGAATTTGCATAAACCAGTTCAGCCTGATGGTCAATAGGACTCTTTAGTTCTTTGCTTCCGCATCTTTTGTCTTAGAGAAAAGGGCAGAAACTTCATAGATGCCTAAGGCCTGTTCTCAGGAAGTATATGGATGGTTCTGGATGGAGAAGGTGGACTCTTAAGTAGGCAAATCTGGTTGCTGTTTCTGATTGATTGTCAGTGGAGCAGAGGCCATGTGGATGGATTCACTGGCTACCTTGTACCATTTGAGCACCTCCTCTGGTCATCACACCAGCCCCTCAGCACCTTCTCCTGGACATACCGTGGCAACTCAACTTTTTTCCCTCTGTCTCTGGCTGCCCATTGAGTCCTCTTTCTGACTAATCAGTCCAAGCTCCCAAGAATAGGCTGGACTAACTCCTGATGAAGACGTCTGTACCCATTCCCTCTACTCTGCGCTCTCTGCAATGCCTTCCCCCTCTGGATTCCCCAGGGATCCCCTTGTCTCTACTTCCTTCAGTTATCCTGTGTTTTCACACCCTTAATGGTATGATCAAATTTTCAGGGAAAAAAGTACATATAGATACATATACCTAGATAAGGGTGTGGAATCTTGGTATTAAAAGTTGGCAGACCTACTGCATCAACATCTGGCAGTTGGTTAGAAATGCAGAGTTTCAGGCCTCTGAAACTAAGTCAGAATCTGCATTTTGGTAAGATCACCACAGGGATTTGTGTACAGACTAGAGTCTTGTCTTCAGGACACTGGTCTTGTCTTGGATGTTCATTAGAATCAGCTAAGGAGCATAGAAAAAGAACTTCTAAATGCCCAATGACCAGATTTTACCCTCTATGGAAGTGAGGCCTGGCATCGTGGATCAAAAAGCCCCCAGGTAATCCTGATGAGCAGCAGGGATGGAAACAGCTACTGTGAGAATATCCTTCAGGTGTTAGAGTGATTTACCTACGGATGGTGGGAATCTGGTGGTCCTGATGCTCTTCCTTCTGCTTTTCCATATTATCTGATTTTATCTAAGAAGAATGTGCTGCTTTTATAATAATTTTAAAACATTTTTTTAATGTTAAAGCCCTAAACTAATGGAATGCTGACCTGGATTTTGGACAGCAGCCTTTAAACGGGGAAGGTGTTTTCAGAGCAGAGATTCTAAGGGGCGGCAGCACATGTTCCTAGGTTGAGGAAGAAGTGGTAACAAAGCAGTGCTTCGTGCAATTTCCTTTATCTTTAGTCGTGATATTCAATTCTTTGTTGTATTCTGAAATGAAAAATATCACAGAAGGAAACCCACCCATCCGCTGCCGTCAAGTAGATTCTGGATCATGGCAACCCCTGTAAGGTTTCCAAGGCTGTAAATCTTTACAGAAGCAGACTGCCTTATCTTTCTCTTGCAGAGCAGCCAGTGGGTTTAAACCACCAACCTTTTGGTTAACAGCCCAATGTCTGAACCATACTGCCACCAGAGCTCCTTACAGAAAAAAAGCTTGTGCTTTTTGTGTTTAGCAAAAGAGAATATGGGTTTCAAAGGCTGAATGACTGTTTCAGAGAAAAAAGAGGTCATTCCACTTCAGTTCCCTATAGACGCTTACCTTTTCTTCCTTTAACTTAAGACAGAAGTGACTGAACACTACTTGCTATCTGTCAATCATTATAATAAGTGCTTCATCGATCCTCACAACAACCCTAAGGAGCAGTACCATACCTTCATTTTAAGGGGGACAGAGCCCTGGAAAGTTTACTTAATTTGCATTTAATTCTTAGCCCTGCATTATCCAATATGGTAGCCACTAGCCCCATATGGTTGTCGATCACTTGAAATGTAGCTTGTCCAAACTGAGATGAGTTATGAGTATAAAATATAGCAGATTGCAAAGCTTTATTATGAATAAAAGAGGTGAAATATCTCATTAATGTTTTATATTTGTTACATATTGAAATGATGATATTTTTTATATATTTGGGTTAAATAAAATATATTATTAAGATTAATTTCACCTGTCTCTTTTTACTTTTTAAAATGTGGTCACTAGAATATTAATAATTACATATGTGGTTCACATTTGTGGCTCACATTGTATTTCTATTGGACAGCGCTGCCCTAGACTGCACAGGCAACCAAAAGTTAGCAGACTCAGGGGATCATTCAAGTTTGTTGTTTATTCTTGTTGGAACCCTACCAGGGCAGAAAAAGAGGTGCGAGAGGAAGTTGCTTCTCCCTAGCCTGTTGGATTGAGGACTGGATGGAAAAGAGATTAAAATGAGTTTGAGGGTAACTCTGCCAATTTTCTTTAGACCAGTGATTCTCAGCTTCAGCTGTACATTAGAATTTCCTGGGAGCTTTTAAAAAAGCTGATGCCCACTCACACTACCTACCTACTGCCATCAAGTCAATTCTGACTCATAAAAACCCTATGGGGCATAATAGAACTGCCCCATAGGGTTTCTAAGGCTGAAAATCTTTACGGAAGCAAACTGCCTCATCTTTCTCCCACAGAGCAGCTGGTGAGTTTGAACCACTGACCTTTTGGTTAGCAGCCAAATGCCTTAACCCTGCACCACCAGAGCTCCTTCCAGTTACACTATGGTCTGTCTGAATCTGAATCTCTGGAGAGGGGACCACAAAAAAAATCAAACCAAACCCTTTGCCATCAAGTTGATTCTGAATCATAGCAACAACCTTCATTGGGTTTACAGGGCTGTAAATCTTTACAGAAGCATATTGCCTCATCTTTCTTCCATGAGCAGCTGGTGGGTTTGGAGCAGGTGGTGGAGCTGAACCACCAATGTTATGATTAGCAGCCAAATGCCTTAACCACTACACCACTACACCACCAGAGCTTCTGGGGGAGGTGAGTATTTTTCAGAATACCAAGGTGCAGCAAGATTGAGAAACCCTGCTTTAGCTAGATTATTAATCCTTCATCCCATGAACAGACTACAGCTATCTGGGAAAGTCTAGAAACTTTTAGAATGCAGAGATATAGTATGTTGTCCAGGTTTATTACCTTATACAAATTTTCACAAAATTTAAAAAATTGAGGTTGCTTTCTTTTTTGTGAGTTAACGCTGAAAGAACAAGGTTAGTTCCATAATCTTGCAAATGCAGTGTCTTGGCCACTAGGGGGACTGAGTAAACCACTTGTGTCCCAGGAGAAACTGCTCACAGTGGAAACTGGTACTGTCATCCTGGTGGACAAGGGACAAGCACATTCTTTTTACTTTTTTACTTTTATTTAAGAGTTCAATCCTACAAGCTCCCTCAAAGGTCTTGACCTTATCCCCTGGAATGAAAATTGATAAGATTTCTCTGGAGACCAATTACAGAAAATATTTATTGATTGTTCATTCTATGCCAGACACTGTGCTAAGTGCTTCACATACTTATCTAAACCCTAACAATAATCCTATGCAATACGCACAATTATTTGCGAGGAAAAACAGACCCATAGCCACAGAGCTAGAAAATAGATTTGAGCCCAGATTATCTGCTCCGAGAACCTGCCTCTTAACCTAAAAATGGTATCTAAAAATAAACTTCAACTTTGACCCAGTGATTTTAGTTCTAGGACTTTACTCAAGGAAATGATCAGACAACTGCACAATGCAGAACAAAACCAGACCTAGAAAAACCTCAATGCTCCAATTCTTATGGGAGACTAGTTAAGTAAATTATTATATACCATAAAATGTAATAACATGGAAATGCCAAGAAGGTGGATGTAGATGTTATTTGTTGAAATGCAAAAATCTTCATGAAATATTGTTAAGTTAAAGAAGCAATTTACAAAAAATTTCAGTACAGGATCCAGAAAGAATGAAGTTGGAGGGTGTGTGTGGGGAGAGGAAACACTAAAATAATAACAGTGGCTGTGAGTAGGAATCGACTTAACAGCAGTATGTGTGTGTGTGTGTGTGTGTGTGTTTATGGGGTGCTTGGGCAGAATATCAGAAGTTTTAACTTTCATCTTTACATTTTGCTAATTTTTCCACAATGTATCTTTTGGGTAGTAATTTTTTTTTTAAAGCAATGCAAACTAAGATATTTCAGGATATGAAAAAGCAATGCCTGATTAAAGGAAGTGGAAGGAGTAAATGGGAACCAGTTTTTGAGATTATCCCAGGCACTAAATTTAGCCCTAAAACTTGGCAACCAAAGGAGAAAGAAAAACATATAAATTGTATAAGTTTTGTATTATTTAATTTGTGTTTTAGGAGAGAGTCTCTTAGGTTGTTTCCCCCATTTCTCATTGTTCACGCTTGTGAATCTCAGAATACAGTACCCTAAAAAAATCTCCACTGGAGTGTGTCAATTCTGTGTTGCCAAAACAAAACAGAAAAACTCCACTGCTGTCAAGTTGGTCCTGACTCATAGCCACCCTGCAGGGCAGAGCAGAACTGCCCCATAGGTTTTCCAAAGCTGTAAATCTTTACCTAAGCAGGCTGCCACATCCCATGGAGCAGCTGGTAGGTTCAACAGCTGACCTTTTTGGTTAGTAGCTGAGCATTTAACCACTGCGCCACCAGGGCTCCTTATGTTGCCAAGAGAAGTGCTTTTAACATGCTCACACGTGGCTCATGGAGTGCCTCCACTGTGCCCCGCTGGGGGCTGAGCTCTAACTCACCTCTTCCTTGCAGTGACATTCTGATTCCCACCTCCTGCTTATCTCCCATTTGGAATTCCATTCCATACAAATTGTCCCTGTTCTTTAAGTCTAACTCAAGCACCCCTCCTGGGGTCTCTAGTCCAGTTGTGAACTCTGTTGCACAAGCAGTCCTTGTTGTGGATCCAATTGTGTGCCCCTCAAAAGGTATGTTGAAGTTCTAACTCCTGTACCTGTGAGTGTGTGACCTCGTTTGAGGAAATAGGTTTTTTATTTTCCCTGCAGACGTTATCAGTTGACGACATCATACCAGAGATGACTGAGTCCTAATCCTGTATGACTAATGTCTAATACAAGAGAACCAACACAGGAACAAAGTCACAAACATAGGAGGAAGATAGACACCACGTGACAACAGAGGCAGATACACCTATAAGCAGCAAAGGAACGCCAAGGATTGCTGGCAGCCATCAGAAAGGAGAAGAGAGAATGGAATAATCCCTCTCACAGAACCCTCAGAAGGAATAGACACAGATGATATCCTTACTTGGACTTGTAGCCTCCAAAACTGTGAGGCAGTAAATTTGTGTTATATACAGTCACCTACTTTGTGTTTTTTTGTTATGGCAGCCTTTCTTCTTTTTCTTCTTCTTCTTTTTTAAAAATTTTATTGTGATTTGGGTGAAAGTTTACAGAGCAAATTCACTTTCCATACAGCAGCTCACATACACTTTGTCTCATGACATTGACTATAATCTCCCACAATGTAATAGCTCTCTTCCCACTTCCTCTCCATAGTTACCTCTTCCCTGTGTCCTTCCCTCCCATGCACTCCTGCCCCCTGAGCTGTCTCCCTCTGCATACACAGCTCTTCTATTCTCCAGTGATGGATCTCTCCAAGGAGTGTATCAACCTAATGTACATGTTCAGCTTATATGCCTGTCTTTTGTTTGGCTGGAAGCCACAGGAGAGGGTTCAATTCCTGACCTGAAGGGCAACTAGGGGCCATAGTCTCAGGGGTTCCATCAAGCTCTATCAGATCAGCAAACCTGGTCCTTTTTTTTTTTTTTTTAAATGATTTTGAGTTTTGTTTCACATTGTTCTCCCCACTCTATCCAGGATCTCCTACAGAGATCCCCCTCTGAATGGGTAATAGTGGTAGCCGGGCACCATTTAGTTCTTCTGGTCTCATAGTCATATAGGCTAAGGATTGCATGGTGTACCAGTCACTTGGACTAATTGTTTCCATATGTCTTTGGTTTTCTTCATTCTTTGCTCTGGATGAGGAGAGACCCAGCATTACATCTAGATGGCTGCTTGCAAGCTTTTAATATCCCAGTCACTATTTGCCAAAGTAGGATGTGGAACAATGTTTTTGTGTAGTATGGTATGGTTACGACAGCCTTTTGAAACGAAATTCTCATAGAACTGTGCAGTAAGTGTGCTTTCCCTCACCACTGCATAAGCATTCACTCCTCTGGAGACACCTTGTGAATGTGAACCTGCCCTCTCCTATGTATAACAGTGGCCATCTAATCGATGACCCCAGGTGTGTCGGAGTAGATCTGTGCTCCATAGGATTTTTAATGACTGATTTCTTAGGAGCAGATTGCTCGGCCTTTTTTCCAAGGCACTTATGGATGAACTTGAACCTCTAGCCCTTTGGTTAGCAGTTGAGCATATTAACCTTTGTACCACTCAAACAGGAATATATATATACGTATATTCCTATATATAAAACCCTGCAATCATAGCATCTTAGAGTTTGAAGAGGGTACCTGACAGTTAAGATGACCAATTCATTCAGGTTTGTCTGGGACTTTCCCAGTTTTATGACAGAAAGTCTTGCATTCCAAAGAACCAGTTAGTCCCTGGCAAATAGCTAGACATTTTTTGAGTACTCTTAGAGCCAAGAAAACCCTATGGAGAAGTTCTGCTCTGACACAGGGGTTGCCATGAGTTGGAATTGACTGGATGGTGAGTTTAGGTCTTTTTTTTTTTTTTTTTTGTAACCATTATATAATGTCCCTCCTTGTCTCGTATGGTGTTGGTCTTTTTTTTTTTTTTTTTTTCTTAACGGTACTCACTAGTTATTGAATGACTGAATTGTTTTATATGGTAAAGTCCCTGTCAGGCACATTCCTGTTTTTAGCTATATGTTGACAAAAATAACTATCTGCATTAAGATGGCTCTCTCTACTGAAATGTTTTTATGTACTTTAAGTATTTCCCTTGATCGTCAGGCAGACTCTGAAAGGAGGAACTGGCAGGGATTATTAGTCCCACTGAGAATACCGAGGTTGAGAAGAATGTTGTGAATTTTTCAGATATTAGGTGACAAGCTAGAACCATGAACTAGGTCATTTAACTCCTAATCAAGGATCTAAAAATAGCCATGGAGCTTCAACTCCACAAATCTTCCATCATTTGAAAGAATTACACACAAGACCTTTGTGAAACAAAATACAAAAATCAAGACAGGGTGGTACTGTCAAAAGAATAGACAAATAGATCAAAAGCACAGAATAGAGAGCCCAAAGATAGGCCCATACAAATACAGTCAATGGATCTTTCACAAAGGTTTAAAGGAAATTCAATTGAGATGGCTTTTCAATAAGTGGTGCTGGAACAACTAGACAGCCACATGGGAAAAAGGAATCTAGACACTGAATGCAATAATGGTGCCTGGAGCTCTAGCAGCTATTTTGTGAGCAAGAGTCAACAAAGTTGAAAACGCAATGTGTTGAAAATGGAGGGACTGAAGGACAAAAGGAGCCTGGCTATTAACAGCAACGACAGTAAAGGCTGTCCTACTTCTTGTTACACGCAATAATAGCTTTATTACTTAAGTCACCATAGTTGAGTATTCTATTACTTGCAGCCCCAAGCTATCTATGTATGTAGATATCTAGCTATCAGTATCTTCTTTTTGAAACACTCCTCTAGACAAAGTTAAATATATTTCTTCCTCTGTATGCTTAGAATACCTCTATCCTAGAATTTATCATATGATGTAAGAGTTGTTTACATCACCTGTTCATGAGATCTTCTAAGACATACACAATTTTCTTTCATTTTTATAAACTTGGTACTTCTTTTAATACCTGACACAAAAACATCTGGTTGGTTGGTGTCAAAATTTAATATATTCACTGTTTCTGAGAGGTATGGAAGGGCACTAATCCTTGAGAATGTGGAAAACTGGCGGACCGAGCCTAAATACATATACCTGTAACCTGACTGAGGCTGTCAGTAAAGGTTGAGTTAGAAATGCCCTAGGGAGCTCTTTCCAACCCTGAGATCCTGGCAATGAACTCCTGAAAATCTGCAGATGGAACTGAAAGTCACTCTAGATGCAGGGTGGGGCAACACAGAAAAGTATATTTCTTCCCGAATTTGTGCTTAGGATTCTTAAAATTTTTATTTTCACTTTGGAGGTTAAATTGTTGGCTTAATTACCGATAAAGACAGATTAGAGGATGTGGCATGGTTGTGAAGTCAAAAGGTGATTATCATTGTCTACCCATGTTGGGGCAGAGCCTATCCTGTTTGGCTTACCACATGGCTCGGGGAACAGATCAGAGCACACTTGCACTCCACAGACCAGGTTACTAACTGCTGGCCAAAGCAAATGTGAATTCAGAAAACAAAGCTTGCCTGGGAGTGGGAGAATGCACAGGGAATAGTGCACAAAAGAAATGAACTTTTACACTGGACAAGCTATTACCCTGAATTCTTTATAATCTTTCTCATTCTCCCCTCCTGAACTGGATCATTGAGAGGTCACGGTATTTGAACATTTCCTTTCAATCTTTTATTATTATTATTATTATTATTATTATTATTATTGTGATTTGGGTGAAGATTTACAGAGCAAATTCACTTTCCATACAGAAGTTCACATACACTTTGTCTCATGACATTGACCACAGTTTACCACAATGCAACAGCTCCCATCCTACTTCCTCCCCATAGTTACCTCTTCCCAATGTCCATCCCTCCATGAACTCCTGTTCCCTGAGCTGTCTCCCTGTGCATAAGCAGCCTTTCTTTCTCCCATGATTGTTTTCTCCAAGGAGTGTATCTACCTGAGGTAAATGTTCAACTCATATGCCTGTCTTTTGTTTGTCTGGAAACCACGGGTGTGAGTTCAATTCCAGACCTGAAGGGCAGCTAGGGGCCATAGTCTCAGTGGTTCTACAAGGCTCTATTGGACCAGAAAACCTGGTTGCCCCCTTTTTAATTTTTCTCCAAATGATTTTGAGTTTTGTTCCACATTGTTCTCCCTCTCTATCCAGGATCTCCTACATAGATCCCCTTCCAAGTGGATGACAGTGG
>NW_006921621.1:16072618-16085136 GCF_000298275.1 Orycteropus afer afer
AGGGCCCTTAAATTTGCCCCTAGATTTTCCTTGAGGAACTGTATAGTTTTAGGTTTCACATTTAAGTCTTTGATCCATCTGGAGTTCATTTTTGTGTATGGTGTGAGGTATAGATCTTGTTTCATTTTTCTGCAAATGGATCTCCAGTTTTGCCAGCACCACATATTAAACAAACATTCTCTTCCCCATTTAATGGATTTTGGGCCTTTGTCAAAGATCAGCTGACTATAGGTCGATCGATTTATTTCTGGGTTCTCAATTCTATTCCATTGGTCTATGTATCTGTCATTAAACCAATACCAGGCCAGTTTTGACTACTGTGGCTGTATATAGGTTTTGAGATCCAGCAGTGTGAGACCTCCTACTTTGTGTTTCTTCTTCAATAGTGCTTTGCTTATCCGAGGTCTCTTTCCTTTCCATATAAAGTTAGTGATTGTTTTTTCCTCCTCTCAATCTTGATTTGTCTTTTATTTTCTTACAGTGTGAAGAACGCATCCTGTGAACGAGCTGAGGGGTATGGGCTGCAAAGCATGAATGGTTTCATGTTTGATATCCTCATATTCTGATTCTTTCTATACAACGTTTTGATATGATGGCTGGTATCATTAGCAGAAATATGCAGAGTTCTGAATTTGAAATTTTAGGCCCAGGTTGCAGTTAGCCAGTCCATAGTGCTGCCTTCAGAGTTCATGTGTCCTGCTGGGCAAGTCTGATAAATGAATTTGATAAGGTGTTAATGACAGAGAATTGGCTTATATATTAGGTTCCCCAAGCCTCCTTTGCTTTTTAGCAGCTGCTTTCAGTGCTTTGCACAAAGAAGGCTGTCATGTAGATGTGATAAGCCATATATGTAAGTCTCTTTGTTGTTGTTTGTTGTTATTATTTGCCATCGAGTCGGCCCTGACTCATAGCGACCCCTCCTTGGGTTTCTGAGGCAGTATTACTACGGAAGTAGGATTGCCCAACCTTCCTTTCGAGGAGTGGCTGGTGGGTTTGAACCGCCAGCCTTCTGGTTAGCAGTCAAGTGCCTTAGGCACTATGCTACCAGAGCTCCTGCAAGTCTCTTTAGGAAGGAGAATTTTTCTGATACCCCTAAATCACAAAGTAGAGGAAGCTCCTACTTCTTTCTCTCCCATACAAGGCTCATGAAGGTAAAGAAGCCGGAGGAAAAGGGGGGAACTTTTGAGGTCTAGTTCAAAAGGAACAAAAACACAGGTAGCCCTAGAACAGGGACCCTTCCAGTCCCACCCCATCACCATTCACTTCACCAGCTTGGGTAGAAACAGGAAGTAGGTAAGTGAGAATGCACAGTCCTATGAATATGACCAAGGCACCATTTCTGGGTTCTGTAGAGGAAATTGACCTGATCAGGGTCCATCCAACCAGTCTGAGACTCATCTGCTTCCATTAACCTTCTCAGTCTAACACTGTTCTGGGCCTAAAAACACACCGTGGAGGTATCTATCTGCCATGAGGTTCACTCCACAGCCACAGTCCCTACATGGCTAATCCTGATCAGTCTTCCAGCAAATGCACCTCCTGGGTTCTCAAGGGACTTGGCAAGAGTTGGATGACTCAGTGTGTGAGTTAATACCATCAGTTCCATCAGAGTACATTTTGTGGAAGGTACAGCAGTGAACAGCATTTACAAGCCTTTAAGACTAATTTTTGACATGAAAGAAAGAGGAAGTTAGAGTAACTAGACTGATACTTAGATGATTTCTATCTGAGTTTTAGACTTGTGTGTTTCATTCACTTCTGTGACATTTCTTCTCGTCTATCAGGCTTTGGAGATCAGCATTGAAAGCAAGAGTGAGTCATCGTTGGGCAAAATCTTGTCTTCTGTATTTAATCCCTTAATGTAAAAGAGAATTAGGCAAGAGGATTAAGAAAGATTAAACAAGATTAATTACTAAATTACTAAAAATTAATCTCTAGCTTAAAGCAACCTAAGAGGAGATGTGTACAACAATGTGAAAGATGTAGAAAAATGCTTACTCAAACACAATTGGTGCTATTCATTAGTTTCTTGATAATAATCAATAATTAGCAATATTAATATGCTCAAAAGATATCATAATCTCTCTTAACCTATGAAGAAACCCTGCTGACCCACCACTGGGAGGTTGTAGACTTAAAAGATAATCACTTAGTCCTGGGATGGATTAGCCTGATATTTCTCATCTGCCAGAGGACCAGGTCTTCTTACCCACTGGTGACTCAGAGTTTCCAACTGCTGTACCGTCAATTGCTTGTAGAGTTGGTAAACCCCTAGGCAATACTCCAGGGCAGGGCTTGAGTGAGATACAGAAAACTAACACAGTTCTCTTCTTCCTTTTTAATAACAGATTTGGCCTCCAAGATTGGCTTCTTAATATATTTATGGCTTCTAGTCTTTATGTAAGAGAATAAAGAGTACAGACCCAGGGAATGTTCTGGAAAAAATAAAATTAGGTGTTCCCCCAGAGAACATCTAAAAAAAACATGTTAGACTGTAGAAAGATGAATAAAATGTTTGCGATATAATGGTCATATGTTGCTTACTCAATTTTATTCCTCTCAAGATATTTCCTTTTTCTTTTTTATAAAAAAAAGCCTCTGTCAAACTTATATATATTCCTGGGTGAGTTCCATTCTCCTTCCACCACCTGTTCATCTTGTGTATCTATCTATGTATCCACTCTTAGATTATTGATTATTGTTATTACTGTTTACCTCTGTTGCCCTTAACTTTTGTACTCCCACTAGAGTCTTCCTTTCCTTGACAATTTTGTGTTGATAATTTCCTTGATAATTTTGTTTTTATTGTGTTTCGACAATCCTTTCACCTTAGTTAATATGTGTCTATCCTCTAGTTGTTGGTTTACCTTCCCTTCCCTCTTACCCCTAGAAATCATCAGAGAGTGTATATTTTTGTGTGAAAACCTTTTCTTGACTTTTTATAATAGTAGTGTCATACAATATTTGTCCTTTTGTGATTTACTAATTTCATATAGCATAATGTCCTCTAGGTTAATCCATGTTAGAAGATGTTTTGCAGATTCATCATTGCTCTTTAGTGTTGTGTAGTATTATTTTAAGGCCGGCCCGAGGTAGGCGGATGTGGGGCTTGGGCCACTTATCGCCTGGGGGTACCTCTATTTTAAGGCTGGGGCCCAAGGTAGGTGGGTGCAGAGGGGTTAGAAACAACCAAGGGAGAAGAACTTGTCTGTCAGTTTGTTGTCCTTTGGTGGCTTACGTGTTGCTGTGAGGCTGTAGGCTATGCCACTGGTGTTGTAAAATGCCAGCATGGTTACCCACAGTAGATAGGTTTCAGCAGAGCTTCTAGGCTAAGACAGACTCTGAAGAAGGAAGAGGCCATTCACTTCCCAAAGAATTGGCCGGTGACAACCTTATGAATAGCAGAGAAACACTGTCTGATATATTAGTGGAAAATTTTATGAATAGCCCTGAAACACTGTCCAATACAGTGCCAGAAGATGAGCCCCTCAGATTGGAAGGCACACAAAATTTGACTGGGGAAGAGCTGACTCCTCAGAGTAGAGATGATCTTAATAATATGGATAGAGTAAAGCTTTCAGGACTTTCATTGATGATGTGGCACAACTCAAAACGAGTAGAAACCGATGCAAATATCCATTAATAATTAAAACAAATGTACAAAGTATAAAATCTAGGAAAATTAGAAGTTGTCAAAAATGAAATGGAACTCATAAAGATGGGTATTCTAGGCATTAGTGAGCTGAAATGGACTGGTTTTGGCTATTTTGAGTCAGACAACCATATGCTCTACTATGACAGGAATGACAAATTGCAGAGGTGGCATTCATTGTCACAAAGACTGTTTCAAGATCTGTCCTGAAGTGCAATGCTGTCAGTGATAGGATAATATCCACATGCCTATGAAGACCAGTTAATACTCACTCACTGTCGTCAAGTCAGATCCAACTCATAGCGACCCCTCCTTGGGTTTACGATGTGGTATCACTATGGAAGCAGTTTACCCAACCTTCCTTCTGAGGAGTGACTCATGGGTTTGAACTGCCAGGCTTCTGGTTAGCAGTCAAATGCCTTAGGCACTATGCCACCGGAGCTCCCCAGTTAATACTACTATTGTTCAAATCTATGCACCAACCACCAAATCCAAATATGAGGAAATTGAAGATTTCTACCAACTTCTGCAGTTTGGAATTGACGAAACATGCAATCAAGATGTATTGATTATCATTGGTGACTGGAATGTAAAAGCTGGAAACAAAGAAGAGTTACCAGTAGCTGGAAAATATGGCCTTGGTGATAGAAATAGTGCTAGAGATCACATGATAGAATTTAGCAAGACCAATGAATTATTTATTGCAAATACCTTTTTTCAACATAATAAGTGACGATTATACATGTGGACTTCACCAGATGGAATACACAGGAATCCGATTGACAACATCTGTGGCAAGAGGATGGACAAGTATCAGCCAGGAGCTGATTGTGGAACAGACCATCAACTGCTCATATGCACATTCCAGTTGAAGTTGAAGACACAAGTCCATAAGAGCCAAAATATGACCTTGATAATATTCCTCCTGAATTTAGAGACCATTCAAAGAATAGATTTGATGCACTGGACACCAATGACCG
Source organism: Orycteropus afer afer (assembly GCF_000298275.1). Taxonomy (NCBI): domain Eukaryota; kingdom Metazoa; phylum Chordata; class Mammalia; order Tubulidentata; family Orycteropodidae; genus Orycteropus; species Orycteropus afer. Next base: position 16,077,251 of record NW_006921621.1, read on the forward strand.
AAAACCAGAGGAACTGTGGGATGACATCAAGAACATCATCCATGAAGAAGCCAGAGGTCGTTAAAAAGACAAGAAAGGAAGAAAAGACCAAAATGGATGTCAGAAGAGACTCTGAAACTTGCTCTTGAGCGAGAGTAGCTAAAGCAAATGGAAGAAATGACAAGATAAAAGAGCTGAACAGAAGATTTCAAAGAACAGCTTGAGAAGACAAAGCCAATTACTATAATGAAATGTGCAAAGACCTGGAGTTAGAAAACTAGAAGGGAAAAATAAGCTTGGCATTTCTCAAGCTGAAAGAACTGAAGAAAAAATTTAAGTCTCGAGTTGCAATATTGAAAGATTCTATGGGCAAAATATTGAATGATGTAGGAAGCATGAAAAGAAGATGGAAGGAATACATGGAGTCACTGTACCAAAAAAGAATTGGTCGATGTTCATCCATTTCAGGAGGTGGCATATGATCAAGAACCAATGGTAATAAAGGAAGAAGTCGAAGCTGCACTGAAGGAATCGGAGAAGGACAAGCCTCCAGGAATTGACAGAATACCCATTGAGATGTTTCAACAAATGGATGCCACGCTGGAGGTACTCACTTGGCTATGCCAAGAGATTTAGAAGACAGCTACCTGGCCAACTGACTAGAAGAGATCCATATTTGTACCCATTCCAAAGAAAGGTGATCCCACAGTATGTGGAAATTATCAAACAGTATCATTAATATCACATGCAAGTAAAATCTTACTGAAGATAATTCAAAAACAGTTGTAGCAATATATTGACATAGAACTACCAGAAATGCAAGCTGGATTCAGAAGAGGACATGGAACAAGGGAATCATTGCTGATGTCAGATGCATCTTAGCTGAAAGCAAAGAATACGAGAAAGATGTTTACTTATGTTGTATTGACTTCGAAAAAGCATTCAATTGTGTGGATCCTAACAAATTATGGATAACATTGAGAAGAATACGAATTCTAGAACACTTGATTGTACTCAGGAGGAACCTGTACATAGATCAGGAGGCTGTCATTTGAACAAAACAAGGGGACACTGCATGGTTCAAAATTGAGAAGGGAGTGTGTCAAGGTTGTATCCTTTCACCATATTTATTCAATTTATATGCTGAGCAAATAATCAGAGAAAGTGGATTATATGAAGAAGAATGTGGCATCAGAATTGGGGGAAGATACATTAACAACCTGAGATATACAGATGACACAACTTTAATTGCAGCAAAAGTAAGCATGACCTGAAGCACTTACTGATGAAGATTAAAGACTACAGTCTGCAGTATGGATTACACCTCAATATAAAGAAAACAAAAATCCTCACAACTGGTCCAATAAATAGTTTCACAATAAATGGAGAAAATATTGAAGTTTTAAGGACTTCATGTTACTTTGGTTCTACAATCAACACCAATGGCAGCAGTAGTCAAGACATCAGATGATGTATTGCATTGGGCAAATCTGATGCAAAAGACCTCTTTCAAGTGATGAAGAGCAAAGATGTTTCCTTGAAGACTAAGGTGTGCCTAACCCAAGCCATGGTATTTTCAGTCACCTCTTATGCATGTGAGAGCTGGACAATGAATAGACTGAAGAAGAGTTGATGCTTTTGAGTTGTGGTGGAGAAGAATGCTAAGAGTACCGTGGTCTGCTAACAGGGCTAACAAATCTGTCCTGGAAGAAGTACAGCCAGAATGCTCCTTGGAAGCGAGAATGGCCAGCCTTCATCTCACCTACTTTGGTCATGTTGTCAGAAGTAGAGGGCCGACGAAGAAGGGGAAGGCCCTCAATGAGATGGATTGACACAGTGGCTGCAATGATGGGCTTAGTATAGCAAGGATCATAAGGCTGGCACAGGACCAGGCAGTGTTTCATTCTGCTGTACGTAGGGTCACTATGAATTAGAGATGACTGGATGGCACCTAAAGACAATGACAACAACAGTATTACATTGTGCGTACGTACCATAGTTTGTTTATCCATTCATCTGTGATGGGCATTTAGGTTGTTTCCATCTTTTTGCTATTGTGATTAGTGCTGTGATGAACATGAGTATGCATATATCTGTTTGTGTCATGGCTCTTATTTTTCTAGGATATATGCCTAGTAATGGGATTGCTGGATCATATACTGTTTCTATTTCTAGCTTTTTAAGGAAGTACCATACCATTTTCTACAGTGGTCGCATCATTTTACAGTCCCACCAGCAGTGTATGAGGTCTCATCACAGTCTTGTCAGCATTTGTTGTTTTCTGTTTTTTTTTTTTTTTAACTTTGCTGTTAGTGCTGGGGTGAGATGATATCTCACTGTTGTTTTGACTTGCATCTCTCTAATGGCTAATGATCGTGAACATTTCTTCATATGTTTGTTAACTGTCTGAATGTCTTCTTTGGTGACCATGTCCTCTGCCCCCTCTTTTTTTTTAAATTGTGATTTGGGTGAAAATTTACAGATCAAGTTCACTTTCCATACAGCAGTTCACATACACTTTGTCTCATGACATTGACTACAGTTTACCACAATGCAACAGTTCCCCTCCCACTTCCTCCCCATAGTTATCTCTTCCCTATGTCCATCCCTCCATGCACTCCTACCCCTGAGCTGTCTCCCTGTGCATAAGCAGCCCTTTTTTCTCCCATGATTATTCTCTCCAAGGAGTGTGTCTACCTCAGGTAAATGTTCAACTCATATGCCTGTCTTTTGTTTGCTCTGCCCATTTTTAATTGGATTATTTGACCTTTTGTTGTTGAGGTATTGAAGTTTTCTATAAATTTTAGAGATTAGCCCCATATCTGATATATAGTTGCTATTTTTTTCCCCCCAGTCTGTGGGTTCTCTTTTTACTCTTTTGGTGAAATCTGTTGATGTGCATGAGTGTTTAATTTTTAGGAGATCCCAGTCATCTATTTTGTCTTCTGGTGTTTTTGCATTTTTAGTTATGTTTGATACTGTATTTAGGCCATGTAATAGGGCCCCTAAGGTTGTTCCTAATTTTTCTTGGATGGTGTTTATAGTTTTAGGTTTTACATTCAGGTCTTTGATCCAACTTGAGTTCATTTTTGTATATCATGTGACATATTGGTCCTGTTTTATTTTTCTGCAAATGCATATCCAGTTTTGCCAGCACCAATTGTTAAAGAGACTATCTCTTCCCCAGTTAATGAGTTTTGGTCTTTTGTCAAAGATCAGCTGTCCACAGGTGGATTGATTTACTTCTGGGTTCTCAATTCTGTTCCATTGGTCTGTGTGTTGTTGTACCAGTACTAGGCTGTTTTAACTGCCATAGCTGTGTAGTAGGTTTTGAGATTGGGGAGTGTGAGGGCCCTTACTGTGTTCCATTGATTCAGTTCTACTCTTTGGCCCTTTCAATGTGTTATCTAGTTCTCAAATTATCCCTATTTGCTGATGATATGATCCTATACAAAGAAAACCCAAGAGACACAGGAAAAAAAAAAAAAAAAAAAACACAACTATTGTAACTAATTGAGAGATTTAGCACAGTGGCAGGATACTAGATCATCATACAAAAATCAGTTGGGTTTCTTTACAACAGCAAGGAGATTGCTGAAAAAGAAATAAAGGAATCAATATCATTTACAATAGCTATAAAAAAAATAAAATACTTGGGAATAAATCTTATCAGGAAAACAAAGACCTGTATAAAGAAAACTACAAAAGACTACTTCAAGAAACCATAAGAGATCTACATAATGGAAGAATGTATCATGCTTGTGGATCAGAAAATTGAACATCGTGAAAATGTCAATACTACCCAAAGCAATCTATACATTCGATGCAATCCCAATCCAGATCCCCTCAACATTCTTTAAGGATATGGAAAAATCAATCACTAACTTTATATGGAAAAGAAAGAGACCTTTGATAAGCAAAGTACTACTGAAGAAGAAAGTAGGAGGCCTCACATTCCCAAATCTCAAAACCTACTATACAGCCACAATAGTCAAAACTGCCTGGTGTTGGTACAATGACAGACACATAGATCAATGGAATGGAATTGAGAACTCATAAACAGATCCATTGACCTATGATCAGCTGATCTTTGACAAAGGGCTGACATCCATTAAATGGGGAAGAGATTGTTTAAGAAATGGTGCTGGTAAAACTGGATATCCATTTGCAGAAAAATGAAACAAGATCTGTACCTTACACCATACACAAAAAACTAACTCCGGATGGATAAAAGACTTAAATGTGAAACCTAAAACTATAAAGTTCTTCAAGGAAAAACTAGGGGCAAATTTAGGGGCCCTAATATATGGCACGGGAGCTCTGGTAGCATAGTGCCCAAGGCACTTGACTGCTAACCAGAAGGCTGGCGGTTCAAAACCACCAGCCACTCCTCGGAAGGAAGGTTGGGCGATCTACTTCCGTAGTGATACTGGATACTACCTCGGCAACCCAAGGAGGGGTCACTATGAGTCGGGGTCGACTCAACAGCACACAACAAAAACAACAATATATGGCATAAATAGATGATCAAGCATAACTCAAAATGCTCAACTAGCAGAAGACAAACTAGGTAAATTGGATCTTCTAAAAATTAAAGTTTTATATTATTCCAAAGAGTTCTTCAAAATAGTAAAAAGAGAACCTACAGATTGGGAAAAAAATATTTGGCAATGAGATATCTGACAAGAGACTTATCTCTAAAATTTATAGAACTCTCTAACACCTCAACAACAAAAAGACAAATAATCCAATTTAAAAATGGGCAGAAGACATGAATAGACACTTCACCAAACAGGATATTCAGGCAGCCAACAAACACATGAAGAAACTTTCATGATCATTAACCATTAGAGAGATGAAAAAACAAAAAACAAAAAACAATGAGATATCATCTTGCTCCAGTGCTAGTAGCAAAGTTCAACAAGACAGAAAATAACAAATGCTGGTGAGGATGTGGAGAGATTGGGACTCTCAGACTCGCTGGTGGGACTGTAAAATGATACAATCACTGTGGAAAGCAGTATGGCAATTCCTTAAAAAGGTGGAATTAGAAATACCATTTCACTCAGCAATTCCATTACTAGGTATATATCCTAAAGAATATCCTAAAGAAAGCCAGGACAAGAACAGATATATGCACATCCATGTCCATTGCAGCACTATTTATAATAGCAAAAAGATAGAAACAACCTAGATGCCTATCCACAGAACAATGGATAACAAAACTATGGTACATACACACAACGGAATACTATGCAACCCTAAAGAATAACACTGAATCTGCAAAACATTGCATAATGTGGATGAACTTGGAGGATATTATGCTGAGTGAAATAAGTCAATCACAGAAGGACAAATATTGTATTAGTCTGTGATTGTAAAAAGTCAGGGAAAGGTTTATATATATGGAAGGAAATTTTCTTTGTTGGTTACCAGGGGTGGGAGGGAAGGGGAGGGAACACTGCCAGACAGGTAGAGACAAGTATTGATTTGGGTGAAGGGAAGGACAGTGTACCAAATATGAGTGATCAACATGGTGGCATCGAGGAAGAGGAAGACATGGAGAGGTGCATGGGAGGTACAGATAACAAAGATGAACCCTTTTGCACATACAGTACTGCATTGTCAGTGATGGCAAACACTGATATATGGGAGGATAGATGGGTGGACAGGCTGAATGATTAGGTATATCTAGGCAGAGGGGAGTCTGCCCATGACTGTGTATAGGGTTGGCAGACAATGTTTCTACAAGTCTATTTGTATGTTCTGCAAGAATTTCCAGGTATATAGTAGAGCTGACAAAGGACAAGGTTATAGTCACTTCTTGGCCACAGCTGGCTACCCAGAGGGAGCAAGTAGTTGGACCTGTGGGCTTGGGACCATGGTCACAGAGGATATTGAGCTCAACTGGCATAACATACTACACAAAAATATTGTTCCACATCCTACTTTGGTGAGTAGTGACTGGGATCTTAAAAACTTGCAGGCAGCCATCTAGATGCAACAATGGGTCTCTCCACATCCAGAGCAAAGAAGAATGAAGAAAACCAAAGATGCATGGAAACAATTAGTGCAAGGGACTGGTACACCATGTGATCCTCAGGCTATACAACTGAGACCAGAAGAACTAAATGGTTCCTGACTATCACTGTCAACTATTTGGAAGGGGGATCTCTGTAGGAGAGCCTGCAATAGAGTGGGAGAATAATGTGGAACAAAACTCAAAACCTTGGGGGAAAAGAAAAAAGGGACCAGGTTTGCGGATCTGATAGAGCCTGATGGAACTCTTGAGACTATGGCCTCTAGCTGCCCTTCATGTCTGGAATTAAACCCACTTCTGTGGCTTCCAGCCAAACAAAAGACAGGCATATGAGCTGAACATTTATATTAGGTAGATACATTCCTTGGAGAGATCAATCATGGGAGAACAGAAGGGCTGTGTACGCACAGGGAGACAGCTCTGGGGTCAGGAGTGCATGGGAGGGAAGGACACAGGGAAGAGGTAACTATGGGGACAAAGTGGGAGGGGAGATGTTGCACTGTGGGCAATTGCAGTCAATGTCATGACACAAAGTATAAGTGAACTGCTGTATGGAAAATGAATTTGCTCTGTAAACTTTGACTCAAATCACAATAAAAATAAAAAATAAATAAAAGAAAGAAAACATAAGTTAGAGTTCTCTTATCCTGTAATAACATAACAAAATTTTCATTGTCTAATGACTATTGTATGGTTAATGTTTATAAATGTTTTACATTCTTGAAAAAAATATTTACAGATTTCTTGAAAAAATACAGTTTTTATATTTGCTGTTTTTAGATATAGTTCTAAACATATCTGTTCTGCTTACCTAGTGCCACTCTAACAGAAGATACCACAAATGGGATGGCTTTAACAAACAGGAGTTTATTCTCTCACAGTTTGGAGGCTTTAAGTCTGAGTTCAAAGTGCCAGGTTCTCGGGGCTGGGTAAAAGCCCCTCATCCTTGGACTTCAGCTCTGTCTCCTGCTCCTGGCCCACTGAAGCTAGAGGCTTTTCTTCACTCAGCTGCTGGCTGCTGAGGTTGACAAACCCAAAGTCGACAAGAAACAAGACACAGTCCCAATACTACCAAACCTCACAGAATGCCATTAATTCAAGTCCATTAAAAGTCCCAAGATCAGGGGGGCATGGCAGGCTGCTGAACAATGACTTGGCTACATGGAGGGTTCAACTGTGCCATAAGCTAGAGACCATTCCCAGAGCTGCTGCTTATATACTGGAAGCAGACCACATTGCTAAAGCAGCTACTCAGCTGCTTGTGGTAGAGCCCACCATGGAGTTGATTGTCAGTCTCATCATGGGGAATAACTACCACCAGCTGCCTAGCCACTCAACCAGGCCCAGCCAAGCTGACACACAACCTTAACTACCACAATATCCTTTAGCTTAAGCTTATTAATTGTGCCTTTATATCTTCTATAACCTTACTAATGTTTTAGCTATTTAGTTTAGAAATAAACTAATAAATATTTATTGATTATCAAAAAGCCCATGCTCTGAGGATTCAGTGCTGAACAGGACACAATTCCTGGACTCAAGGAGCTCACAGTAGGCGACAATATCTCAATGCATGATGACTTAAGACCTGAAATTTCAGTTTTTGTTTACTCTGAATCTTTATTTTTTTAAAAGAATATTTTGTATTTTGATCAATTAATCTTTGATAAACCAGTGCTAAAATCTTCCAGTAAGATTCCACTAAGTCATCAATTTCTCCTTTAAAACTGTCAATATTCAGATACATAGACCAATGGAATAGAATTGAGAACCCAGATATAGATCCATCAACCTATAGTCAGCTGATCTTTGACAAAGGCCCAAAATCCATTAAATGGGGAAGAGAATGTTTGTTTAATAAATGGTG
>NW_006921621.1:16087446-16092111 GCF_000298275.1 Orycteropus afer afer
AAAAATCTGTCAATATTTCCTTAAAGTATTTTGAGGCTCTATTGTTAGATTCTGGTGGCGTAGTTCCTAAGGCATTTGACTGCTAACCAGAAGGCTGGTGGTTCAAATCCACCAGCCACTTGGAAGGAAGATTGGGCAACCTACTTCTATAGCGATACTGCCTAGGAAACCCAAGGAGGGGTTGAATCCAACTTGACGGCAGTGACCACCACCACCATTGTTAAATTCAGTGATTGAAATTTGTGATAACTTCTTGATGAATTCTTTATCTCCTGCAGTGTATAACCCACTGTTTATTTCATCCAGTGAATTTTTGTCTCAGACATTGAAGTTTTCAACTCCAGAGGATCAACTGGATCTTTTAAAAAATATCTTCCGCATTCCTGCTTAACATGTTCAGTCTTTCCTCTACCTTCTTGAAGACATGGAGTATAGTTACAAGAACTTTTAATATTCTTGTCTACTAATTCTGTCATCTGTGGTATTTCTGGATCTTTTTCCAGCGATTGGTTTTTCTCCTCATTAGTCACAGTTTCCTGATTCTGTTCATGCCTAGTAATTTTTGACTGAGTGCCAGACATTGTGTATTTTACCTTGTTAGATACTGCAAGTTTTTGTATTCCTGTAAATATTCCTGAGCTTTGTTCTGGGACACAATTAAATTACTTGGAAATAGTTTGATCCATTCAAGGCCTTCTTTTAAGCTTTGTTAGATGGGATCTGAGTCTTTTCTTTAGGGTTGATCTTCCCCCACCACTAGGGCCATACACTTCTGATTACTCTATCTGATGTCTCATAAACGACAAGGTTTTCCATCTTTTTTTGGTGGAACATGGCTATTCCTAGCCCTGTGTGGTCTCCCTGGATCCCTCCCTCTGCTCCTTTTAGGTCATTGTTTTCCTTGGGTAGTTTCCTCACACTCATGTGTTTATTCAGTGCTCAACTGAAGAATTGAGGGCATCCTCTGCAGATCTCTGAGTTGTCTTTCTGTGTGCAGTTCTCTCCTTTCCAATAATGTGTCCTGTGAACACTATCAGCTTTGGCTTCCTCACAATCACAGACAGATTTCCTTAAGTCAGGGAGAACATGAATCTGCCTGTGTTCTTCCTCCCCACACTATGGCCTTGATACTCCTTCTAGGCACTACGATGGAAGGTTCACCTCATTTGTTTCCCCTCTCTCAGGAATAACTGTCCTGTGCTGCCTAATGTCCACAGTGAAAAACCATTGTTTAAAATATTTTGTCTGTTTTTTAGTTATCTTAGGTCACAGGGTAAATCTGGTCCTTGTTAGTTCATCTTGGCTGGAAGCTGCAGTCTACTTGATCTCTGGTAATGCTTTTTGCTTTAATATCTATTTTTGTCTGATACTAACATTGCCACACCAGCTTGCTTTCATTAGTATTTTCCTGGTACATATGTACTTCCATCCCTTTATTTTGTACTTTTCTGTATTATTACATTTTGAATTTGTCTTTTTTTTAAAAATGAGCATAATAAGTGGATTTTATTTTATCTTCCAGTCTAGAAATCTTTTGTCTTTTAATGGGTGATTTTAATTTTTTTTAAATTGATTGGGATTAGTAATCTGTTTGGACTTATTTTTGTTACTTTTTGCCTATGTATAAGCTTTTCCTTTACTATGATTTTTCTTTCCTTTTTCTGCTGCCTGTCGGACCAATGAAGTTTTGCTTATGCCCCTTGTCTTTTTATTTGTTTGTGGCTGTTGTTAGGTGCTGACGACTTGGTTCCAATTCATACTGACTCTATATACAAAAGAATGAAATGCTGCCTGGTCCTGCACCATCCTCACAATCATTGCTGTGTTTGAGCCCACTGTTGCAGACACTCTGTCAGTTCACTTCATTGAGGGTCTTCCTCTTTTTTCCCTGACTTTCCGCTTTTCCAAGCATGATGTCCTTCTCCAGGGATTGGTCCTTCCTGATAACATGTCCAAAATATGGGAAATGAAGTCTCACCATCTTTGCCTCTAAGGAGCATTCTGGCTGTACTCCTTCCAAGACAGATTTGTTCATTCTTCTGGCAGTCCATGGTATATTTGATATTCTTCACCAACACCATAATTTAAAGGTGTAAATTCTTCTTCAGGTTTCCTTTTTCATTGTCCAGCTTTTACATGCATATGAGGTGACTGAAAATGCACAGCTTCATGCAGGTGCACTTTAGTCCTCAAAGTGCATCTTTGCTTTTGAACACTTTAAAGAGATCTTTCACAGATTGGCCTGATGCAATACATCATTTGATTTCTTGACTGCTGTGTGCAGGTTCCTTATGAGTACGATGAAGTGTTCTGGAATTCCCATTATTTGCAATATTATCCATAATTTGTTATGATCCACACAGATGAATGCCTTTACATAATCAATAAAACACAGATAAACATCTTTCTGGTATTCTCTGCTTTCTGCCAAGATCCATCTGATATCAGCAATTTGTTACTTTCCTAATAAACCCCATAACTGTGAATTTGGTCCGAGTTCTGTGTGGCCACTGCAATGAATTATTAAAACCATAAGAGAAGTAGAGAGTGTGTGGGAGGGATGGCTGGTGTCAGAATGGGTAAAAATGCTGGAGAGAGGAAGCATGTATGACCTTCCCCTCATAGGAATCAGCCTTGGGCTCTTGATCATGATTCTCCTTCTCTCTTGTAAAGTCACAGAAGGTCAGATGCTGCCACTGCCACACCATTCTTTCAGACATATTTTCCAACTTTCACATTTCATTCACCAGTAATTATCAATGCATCTTGATTGCATGTTTCATCAATTTCAGACTGAAGAACTTGATGAAAGTCTTCAGTTTCTTCATCTTTGGCATTAGTGGTTGGTGCATAAATTTGAAAAATAGTCATATTAATTGGTCTTCCTAGTAGGTATATGGATATTATCTTATCACTGACAGAACTGTACTTCAGGATAGATCTAAGAATGTTCTTTTGATGATAATCATGACACCATTCCTCTTCAATTTGTTATTCCCAGAATAGTTGGCTATATGATTATTCAGTTCAAAATGGTCAATACCAGTCAATTTCAGCTCACTATTGCATAGGATATTGATCTTTATGTGTTCCATTTCATTTTTGACAGCTTCCAATTTTCCTAAATTCATACTTCATACATTCCACATTCTGATTATTAATGGAATTTCCAGCTGTTTCTTTCATTTTGAGTTATGCCATAGCAAGAAATGAAGGTGTTGAAAGCTATACTTTATCTACGTCATTAAGGTCAACTCTACTTTGAGGAGGCAACCCTTCTCCAGTCATATTTTGAGTGCCTTCTAACCTGAGGGGCTCATGTTCTGTGTGGTTGTTAAGGTTATGTGTCAACTTGGCTGGGCCTGGTTTTGAGTGGCTGGGCAGCCAGATGTAGTGTTCTCCATGATGAGACTGGTAATCAACTCCATGGTGGAAACTACTGTGAGCAGCTGAGTAGCTGCCTTAGGGATGTGGTCTACTCCTAGTATATAAGGAGAAGCTTTAGGAATGGTCTGCAGCTTATTGGCATGCTTGGACCCTGCATGTAGCCTAGTCTTCATTCAGAAGCCTGCCATGCTCTGCCGATCTTGGGACTCTTAATGGACTTGAATCAATGGCCTGCCATGTGGTTTGGTAATATCAGGACTGTGCCAATTTATTTGTTGACCTTGGGCTTGTTAGCCTTGGCAGCCAGCAGCTGCCTGAGTGAAGAGACACTTCTACCTCCAGTGGGCCAGGAGCAAGAGGTAGAGCTGAAGCCCAGGGTTCAGGGGCTTTTACTTGGCTCCTAGAGCTTGACACTGAACACAGACTTCTAGCCTCCAAAACTAAGAGAATAAACTCCTGTTTGTTCAAGCCATCTCATTTGTGGTATATTTTCCCTTAGAGTAGCACAAAGTAACCAAAACATTCTGGTACTGTATCAGACAGTGTTCTGCGGCTATTCACAAGGTTTTCACTGGCTTATTTATTTATTTAGCTAGTTTTCTTTCTTTCTTTCTCTTATTGTGCTTGGGGTGTGAATTTGCAAGGCAGATTCATTTTACATTAAACAGTTCATGCACATTTGATTTCACGGCCCCAATAACCATCCCCAACCATAAAAAACTCTCCTCCCTTCTCCCCCCCGTGACTACCCCTTCCCGGTGCCTTCCTCTATGCATTCCTGTCTATCCAGCTTTCCCTCTATGTGAATGCTGCCCCTCTGATGTCTCATGGCTGGCTGATCTAATAGGTGCACCCCCCTAGAGTAGGTGGGTGCATCACCATGGGGTAGATATTCTGCATGTAGGTCTTTCTACTGTTGGGCTGAGAGCCAATCCATGGAAGTGAGTCCATTTCTAGGCCTGAAAGGCAACACACAGCCGTAGTCTCAGGGGTTCCTCCAGTCTCTATTGGACTAGTAATTCTGGCCATTTTTGTGATATTGAATTTTGTTCTATATTTTTCCTCCCACTCTATCCAGGATCTCCAGTTTTGACCCCTCTCTAAGGGGCTGGCATTGGTAGCCAGGCACCATCTAGTTCTTCTGGTCTTGGTGTGGTGAAGGCTGAGGTCCTCATGGCCCATCTTATCTTTGGGCTAATTGTTTCCAAATGACTTAGATTTTCCTCACTCTTCTTTGCTCCAGATGAGAAGCGACCAATAGTTGCATCTTAGACGGCC
>NW_006921621.1:16098613-16102239 GCF_000298275.1 Orycteropus afer afer
AGCCCTGTGATTCTCTCTCTCAAGGTGTTTGGTTTTCTCTGAGAAGCTACTCTAAACCTATCTTCTGTTGCTTCTGTAATGTACGTGGCTAATTCTGTAGCACAGGTGCATATGTAAGATTATCCTCAGCCAAATCTATCCTTGGTCTAGGGTATATTCCTGTTCTCCTACCCCCACTTGATCTTCTTACCTGTCTATGCGTTTACCCATAGTCACTGGCTAATTTTTTAAGAAGTAGAACTCTAGGCCCTTCTTCCTAGTCTGTCTTAGTCTAGAAACTCCATTGTAACCTGCCACTACTTGTCTGCCAGTTTATCAAATTATGGTGGCTTGCGTGTTGCTGTTATGCTGGAAGCTATACCACTGGTATTTATATTACTGCTGCCTAACATGTATTTCCATTTTGGGTTTAAACACCTCTACACAAATTAGTAATTGTTAATAACTAAAAAAAAAAAACCCAAACTCAGAGCCATCAAGTGAATTCCGACTCATAGCAACCCCCATTGGGTTTCCGAGGCAGTAAATCTTTATGGAAGTAGATTACCCAGTCTTCCTTCCGTGGAGTGGTTGGTGAGTTTGAACCACCAGCCTTCTGGTTAGCAGTCAAGTGCCTTAGGCATTAGACTACCAGAGCTGAATACAGAATTCTAGTTTGACAATTACTTTCCCTCAATATATTGAGGATATTGTTACATTTTCTTCTGGCATTTGTTATTCCTGATGGGAAGTCTGTTCTCAGTAATTATTGTTCTGTTGTAGGCAATCTGTCCAATTTGATTGTATTTATCTTTGTATTGTTCTGCAGATGTGATGATGTGACTAGCTGTGGATTTGTATTTGTTTATTCTGTTCAAGACTCAATTTGGTACTTCAGTTAGACAGACTTATTATGATAGGTACTGTTCTGTATCACCTGGATCCCTCTTTAGGACTGAAAGATCTAATCGCCTAGGTCCTGGGAGCTGGGAGTACTTCTGAGAGACAGTGTTCAGCTATCAGCCTTCTCTAGGAACTGCCTTCAGCTAACCAGTGCTTAAAGAGTCCTATGTGGCACTCACCTATTAGCCTAAAGGTCTACAGTTTGAACACACTCAGGCGTTTCTCAGAAGACAGGCCTGGCCATCTGTTTCTGAAAGGTCACATCCTTGAAAACCCTATAAGGCAGTTCTACTCTACACAGATGGGGTCACCATGAGTCAGAATCTACTCGATGTCAACAAACAACAACAAGTTTTCTATTAAAGTATCATTTGTTTAAACTACCAAAGCGGTTTCTATTTTCTGCAGCTAAACCCTGACCGATAAAGCTTTATAAGGACACCATCCTCCACACTCCCTCCACCAAGGACTGTAATTCTACCTGGAAATATATGCGTACTTCATTTGCTTGAGCCTCTGAATCCTATAAAAGCTTACTAACTTTCAGACTATATAACCCATTATAGGATATCCTCAACTACATATAACTCAGAAGGATAAATTGATCCTTCCAGTAAAAGAAGATTTTGAATATGTAAAGGAGAAGGACTACTGCTATGCAAGGAGCTGCCACTGAGGGAGAAAACCAGACGCTGGGCCAGAAGATAAACTTTGCCACCCTCCATTCTCACCCCACAGCTTCCCTTGATGGAGATGAGCTTGCTTTTAAGTGTGACTGTCAGGAAAACCAACTGTTGGAGAAACTAGCTGGAGAAGTCACCCATCTCAACTGTCCCCTTTCCTGGTCTGCATTCATGATGCAAATTTTCCAGAATGCTCTCAAACAAAGAATTGGCTGTGGGATTTAAAGAAAATATACCAATAGTATGTTTGTACTCATCCCAAGTACTCTTTAGGAGATTTTTTTTTTTAAGTTTAAAGTAAAATGTACTTACTGTGTTTTTATTTAAGACAGTTCCCCATCTTGAACACATTTACATTTTTTTCTTCCTTCATTTACAGCCTATTTCCTGAAAAATGTTGAGAAGATTTAAGTGTCTAATATTTTCCAAGGTCATCTCATGATTCATCAGTTTATAGTTAAAATATCAGCTTCAAGAAACTGGCTTAAATGGGAATGTTCATCTGGATTTCCCCCTCTGATTTATTTCATGGATGACATGAGAATGAATTAAAAGATTAAAAAGTCAACATTTTGCTGAGTCCCTTGGATAAAAAAAAGAGGCCCTCTGAGAACCAAGAGACAATAGACAATACTTGTCCTATGATACAGACTCACATATTAACAGAACTTATAACAAGAAGGGGCCTTAGGCTCATCACCTCATTCCACAGAGGAAGAAGCTGAGCCTTAGAGAAGGGAAACGACTAACTCAGGATCACACCCGTAGTCCATGGCAGAGCTAGGACTAGAATCCCAGGACTTTGAATCTGTTCATTCTAGTTCAAACCCGGGTTGAGAATCTGCCTTCCCACCCCAGGTATACTGCATCAGAATCTGCATTTTAACAAGGTCCCCAGGTGATTCTTACAGATCCCCAGGTGTACACGAAGAACTTCATGTGTGCATAACAATCACCTGCAGATCTTGTGAAAATGTAGATTCGGATGCACTGTATCTGGGGTGGGAAGACAAATTCTCAACAGGGGGTTGTCCAACTGGAATGAACAGATTCAAAGCCCTGTAGAATTCAGGACTCTGAAGACTCTCCCATGGAGTCTTTGTGTCTCTTTGAAGACTAAGGTGCCATGGTGTTTTCAATTGCCTCATATACACGTGAAAGCTGGACAATGAACAAGGAAACACTTGGCTGCTAATCAAAAGCTTGGAGGTTCGAACCCACCAGCCACTCTGTGGAAGAAAGATGCGGCAGTCTGCTTCCATAAGGTTGCCCGAGGCCACACAGCTAAGGCTAGAACTCAGGCCTCCAGAATACTCAACACATTGTAGTGGGTAGGCTTGATTCATTACATAAATACACTGTGTTTTTGTTTTAAGCAGAATTGGACATAATTAAAGGCCACCAAAGGGAGATTAATGAAGTAAAAAAAGAGCTTCGTTAAAAGGAGCTGCTCTCTAAAAGGCAAGCCAATAGCAGTTACCTTTCCAAAATGAACATTAGAAAGTGGCTCCTATTTAATTTTCCAATCATTTGACTTCAGGGTTTCTATGTTTAGAGTGTATGAGGGTGAATCAAAGTTGACTCGGGCAGAAATGTGCTAAAGGCCAGTGACTATGAGCCAGATTCTTTATGTGTCATTGTTTAATTATGAAAGTAATATCAACATGTTACGGTATTTTGGAAAGTTTAAAAAGAAAAAAATGTACCCATAATTCACCATCCAGCACATTATTTTTGTTATTTTACATATTCCTTGTCTTTTTCCTATAAATGATTTTGCATAGTAGATGACACAACTTTGCCTGCTGAAAGTGAAGATGACTTGAAGCACTTACTGATGAAAATTAAAGACTACAGTCTGCAGTACGGATTACATCTCAATATAAAGAAAACAAAAATCCTCACAAGTGGACCGATAAGCAGTGTCACAATAAATGGAGAGTAGATTGAAGTTGTCAGAGATTTCGTATTACTTGGTTCCACAATCAGCACCAATGGAAGCAGCAGTCAGGAAATCAGACAACATATTGCACTGGGCAAATCTGCTGCAAAAGACCTTTT
>NW_006921621.1:16103564-16110142 GCF_000298275.1 Orycteropus afer afer
TATGATGTTGGTGAAGAATGCTGAAAGTACCATAGACTGCCAGAAGAACTAACTAATCTGTCCTGGAAGAAGTACAGCTGGAATGCTCCTTGGAAGCGAGAATGGCCAGACTTTGCCTCACCTACTTTGGTCATGTTGTCAGAAGGGACCATTCCCTGGAGAAGGATATCATGCTTGGTAAGGTGGAGGGTCAGCAAAAAAGGGGAAGGCACTCAATGAGCCTTGATACAGTGGCTGCAATGATGGGCTCAGGTACAGCAAGGACTGTGAGGCTGGTGTGCAGGACCAGGCAGTGTTTAGTTCTGTTATACATAGGGCCGCTATGAGTTGGAGGCAATTCAACAACACCTAACAACAACAACAAGAACAACATGTGCTTAGCTGCTAACCTAAAGGTTGGAAATTTGAGTCCACCCAGAGTTGCCTAGGAAGAAAAGCCTGATGATCTACTTCTGAAAAATCTCCGTAGCATACTTACACCCATGTCTCCTGCTTTCTATCTGTAAGCATTATATTTTCACATTATATATATTGTCTTTATGAGCATTACATTTAATGGTTGAAAACATTACACCTTATGGGTATCCTCCTTGCTGCCTGCAAACCCCTGAAGGATCGGTATACACTATTCCAGGGGGTTCACACAGTTAAAAGTAGCAACAACATTTATTTGAATTTGATAAATAACCCAATTATTTATTTAAAGCCAAGGAGTGGAAGAACCTCTGGGTGTGTGTTGAGTGAGTGTGCATAGGGTTAGTGCAGATCATGAGTCAGTTATCACTCAGTCCATGCCTGACTCAGTCCAACATCACTGGGCTCTAACACCTGACAAAAGTGTTGGACAGTTACAATTTGTCTTTATTCTTTATTATATTATTTAGTCTACACTCATAATGAATTATGGGTTAAAAAGAAAGAATAGGGAATGCTGTTATTAAGGTATCAGTTAATGGGAAGTATTAAAATTATAATTCTGTACTGATCCATGCTACAATATAAGTGAATCTTGAAAACATTATTCTAAGCAAAAAGCCACACACAAAAGACTACGTATTCATCAGAAATAGTCCAGAATAGGTAAATCCATAGAGACAGAAGCAGATTAGTAGTTGCCAGGGACAGGGCTGGGGAGGGGTGTGGTGGTAGGGAATAGAAGTGATTGCTTAATGAGGTTTACTTTTGAGATGATGAAAATGTTCTGGAATTAGTACATTGTGAATGTACTAAATTTCACTAATAGTACATTTTATGTTATGTGTATTTTTGTATGTGCAAAAAATGTAATTCTGAAAATTATTCTTGAGATAGCCCTTACAAGATATGTAAGTTGCATTTATTTTATAATTCTTAAAGGAAACAAGGGAGCTCTGGTGGTGTAGTGTCTAAGGCATTTGACTGCTAACCAGAAGGCTGGCGGTTCAAACCCAACTGCCATTTCTCGGAAGGATGAGTGGGCAATCTACTTCCGCAGAGATAGTGCCTGGAAAACCCAAGGAGGGGTCGCTATGAGTCGGATCCGACTCAACAGCAGTGAGTTTGGTTTGTTTTTTGGTATAGGAAACATCAAAACATGTCTGATACTTTGAAATACATTTAAAAGAGGGGAGGAGCAATTCATTTAGTGGGAAGAAAGAAAGAATACTCATACCTAAATTCCATTCCCAAATATATTTGAAGGGAAGTGTGTGCAAACGGAAGCTTGAAATATTCATTCTCATCTCTTCATTCTGAAACAAAATATGAGGAATATAAAAATAAAATAGCTGATATTTTAAGCTAAAATGCAAAAATTCCTACTATTAGACAATGGAAAGTTTTTGCTTGTTTTAATGCTCTCGTATGTTAAACCCATTGCTATCTAGTCAATTCTGACTCCGTGACCCCCACTGGGTTTCTGAGGCAGTAAATCTTTACAGAAGTAGATTGCCCATTCTACCTTTGGCAGAGTGGCTGGTGAGCTTGAACTGCCAACCTTCTGGTTAGCAGTCAAATGTCTTGGGCACTATGCCACCAGAGTTCCTTCCATCATACATAGTTACTTTCCATTTATATTTAATATAGTTTTGATCCCTAAACACAATAAACTATCCCATTTCAAAATGCATATCACAAAATATGCTTTTTTAATGTATTCTCTTGAGAGTGTGTGTCACATGTTGAAAAGGAAGTTAAATTTTGTCTTTATAACATAGATATTACTGAAGGTTTTATTAAAATGGGCTTAATACAATTTTAATACTATTTGATAAAAAAAGAAAATATTTTACACAAAAAATTAAAACATTTCAATGAGCTAATATTAATAAATGTAATATTTTAAATATTTTAAAAGTGCTTAGTATAATGCTTGGGACACAGTAACTATTATATGTGTTAAATAAAAAGAACATAGAAACTACAAAATAATCTTTAAGAATACTATGAATTTTATGAAACTATATAGAAATTGAGAAAGGTGACTTGCATTGTAAAATATATACGTATCAGGAAATGTAGATTTATGTAATCATTCTCCAGCTGTTGGCTATACAGTTTACTGCCTATGTCTTCCTTTATAAAAACACTCCAATGAACATTTTCAAGCATGTAGATGGTTCTGTAAATTATGTTATTTTCTTTCTTTTAAAAATTGTATTGTTTTAGGTGAAAGTTTACACAAAGAATTTGATTAACATTCAACAATTTATACACAAATTGTTCCATGACATTGATTACAATCACCACCGCAATGTGTCAGCACTCTCACCATTTGTACCTCATCTGCCCTATTTCCAAGAGCTCTGGTGGCATAGTGCCTAAGGCATTTGACTGCTAACCAGAAGACTGGAGGTTCAAACCCACCAGCTACTCCTTGGAAGAAAGATGGGGCAATCTACTTCCATAGTGATACTGCCTTGGAAACCCAAGGAGGGGTCGCTATAAGTCAGATCCGACTCGATGGTAGTGAGTTTGGTTTTTTGGTTTGCCTTGTTTCCATCCATTCAGTTTCTTTGCTCCTCTTTGCCTTCTCATCTTTGCTTTTGGGCAAATGTTACCCATTTGGTCTCATCTAGATGATTGTTCTAAGGAGCAGGAGCACATTCCTCACGGGTGTTACTATTTATTTTATAGGCCAGTCTATTATTTCACTGAAAGGTGACTTCAGGGAGTGGCTTCAGTTCCAGGTTAAAAGGGTGTCTTTGTTGTTGTTGTTATTTGCTGTTGAGTCATCTCTGACTCATAGCAACCCTATGTACAACAGAACGAAACACTGCCAAATCTTGTGCCAGCCTCACGATCCCTACTATACCTGAGCCTGTTGCTTCAACCACCGTGTCAATCCACCTTGTTGAGGGCCTTCCCCTCTTTTGTTAAAAGGGTGTCTTGGCGTGATAGTATTGGGAGTTCTTCCAGTCTGTATCAGTCCAGTAAGTCTGATCTTTTTTATGAATTTGAGTTTTGTTCTACATTTTTCTCCCATTGTATCTGGGACTTTCTATTGTGTCCCTGGTCAAAACAATTGGTAGTAGTAGCTGGGAGCCATTAGATTATGTTATTTCCTTGAAGTATATCCCCAGAATTAGGGTTACTGGACCAAAAGTTAGGGTGACAGGTATTTCTTCTGACAGGTGTCATAGTCACTAATCTTATCTGTATATCATTTAGCGTAAGAAAAAGTCCTTCAGTAGGTTGAACAATCCAGGAAGGTGCTTTGACTCTCTTCAGTTGGCACGGGTGGATCCAAATCTTAACTCCCTGTAATTTGTCAGCCACGAGGTTTAGTGAGAAAGACCAAATATACTTCCTAGAAAGCCTCAAGGGAGTTCTTCAATTGATGTCTCTTCCAATATACATAGTTGTCTTGTTCAACTGCAGGTAAAATTTGTAGCTTTTGACTGTCAGAATCTTCTTTAATTTGTGAAAAGTTCCCTTTAGAATACTGAATTAAAGACTGGCAATATTTCAATAACTCAGGTTGAACTAAATTAGAATTGGTGTAAATTGAAAAACAGGGAAGGAGCATAGGCTTTTTGGCAATAATCTCGTGCAGAGTTAGTTTATGTAACCCAAATGGAGTAGACCTCAACTTTAAAAGGACTGAGGAAAGGACCTTGATCCAAGGTGAGCTCAAAGACTCAGAAAGCTTGACAAATTGGGCTTTTATAATACTATTATTTCCATTAGCCCGGAGATTGGTGATGATAGGTCAGTGATGTTTTTGATAAATAGGAAAACATTTACATATTTCTTTAATTACTTGTCAAATAAAATGAGTTCCTCTGTCACTGCAAACAATCATGGCTACTCTCCAGGTGGGGATAATATTTTCAAGAATCTTTTTATCTACAATAGGTTGCAGAGGCACAGTGACTAGGAAAGGGGTCTACCCGATGTGAAAATCTACAAATCATTACTAATACATATTTATAATCATTCAAAGGTGGGAGTTGGATAAAATCTAAATGCCATGCAAACACAGACCCAAAAGGTAAAGGATATTTCCCTGGTGATACTTTAAGAGGTTTGCCTGTGTTACTGCAGGAACAAACAGAACAATGAAATGCAACATAGCATCCTCAAAAAAGTGTCCCCACCAATAGTTTAAAAAATATCTCCATCATTTTGTCCTATCCCACATGAGAATTCATGTGTAAAGTTCTCATCATAGGAGCATGAAGAGATTTGGTAAAGACTGGCTTATGGTTAGGTCCTATCCATAAAGTGGAAGTAGGATTTTGGAAGCTATCATATTTTCCCCATACTTCTAGTTCTTCTGTTTGAGCTAAGTGTTGATGTTTTAAAAGATTCTCTGGTATAACTTGGAAGAAGTCAGAGGCTTCTATGTGTAGATTAAAGAGCTCCTATTCATGAGTTCCCTCAAAAATGCCTTTGTCAATAACAGGAGCCATGATAATTTCAGAAGCATTTTGTTTGACCACTCTGTCAGCTAAATCGTTTCCTTGAATGTCTTCAATTTGGGCACTCATTTGGGTTGATGGCCTTAGACTTTAATTGCAGCAATCTTAGAAGGGAGTAATAAGAGATCTAAGAGATTCATCACTAAAACATCATTCTTTATGGAGGTTCCAGAAAAGGTTAAAAATCGCCTCTATTTTCATAATATACCAAAAATTATGGATCACTCCAAAACAATACTGTAAATCAATATAAATATTTACAGACTTTCCTGAGGCTAATTTACAGGCTCTGGTAAGGACAATTAATTCAGCTTATTGAGAAGAAGTAGCTTCAAGGAAGGCATGGATTTCAAGAACTTCAGTGGAGGTGATTATGGCATATCCAGCCTGATAGCTATTTGGGTCTGGTTTTAAATAGGAGCTATTCAGAAACAAAATTAAATCAGGGTTATCTAGAAGGGTTTCCTTTAAATCCATTTGGGGAGTGAGAAGTTGTTCAGTTACACCAAAGCAGGTGTGCATAAGGTGTTTTTTTTGTTTGTTTGTTTGTTTCAGGGAGAAGGGTGGCAGGATTTAAAGAAGTCATAGAATGTAGTCTAATATTAGATGTGGCTAGAAGAAGAACTTCATAGGAATTGAGCCAACTCGTGGAGAAGTGTTGAGTCAGAGCAGAGATGAGTACCATGTATACAGCATAGGGTATATCACCCAAAAAGAAAAAATCCACTGGGCACTCTGGTGGTGTAGTGTCTAAGGCATTTGACTGCTAGCCAGAAGCCAGGTGGTTCAAACCCCCACCAGCCACTCGTTGGAAGGAAGATTGGGCAATCTACTTCCACAGTGATACCGCCTCAGAAACCCAAGGATGGGTTGCTATGAGTCAGATCCGACTCAACAGCAGTGAGTTTGGTGTTTTTGGCTTTGTTGTCAAGTTAATTCTAATTCATAGTGACACTATAGGACAGAGTGAAATTGCCTTATAGGGTTTCCAAAGTTATAAATCTTTACAGAAGCAAATGGCCACATATTTCTTCCATGGACTGGCTGGTGGGTTGAAACCACTCACCTTTCAATTTACAGTAAATTTTTTTAATGACTTGAACCATCATGCCTCCTTATGGGGCACATAAACATCCAAAAAGATTGTCGGTACTATATTGGTGGTGCTTTCTACCAATTTGGCAGTGGCAGCTACTGTTGGGAGAAAAGGAGGGTACCTTTTGGCTACAGAGTCCTTTAGGACTCTATAAGTAGCCTAAAGGTCAATGGTATCCTTTATGTTTCTGCGTCAGAATGCCTAATACATTTCCAGAAACTTCATGTGCAAACAGGGAAAAAAACTAGGAAATGGTAAATTCTAGTGCAGTTGTATTGGCTAGAACTTCTTTCAGTTTAGTTACAGCTTTGTGATCCTTTGGTGCAATTGGAAAAAGATCTGGTTCAGAGGCTTTCAAATATTTACATAGGCATTGAGCTAACAAGGAGAAATTAGGAATCCAAGTTCTGCAGTAGCTGCAAAGCCCTAGAAACCACATAATTTTTTTTTTTTTCAATTGTGATTTGGGTGAAGATTTACAGAGCAGATTCACTTTCCATACAGCAGTTCACATACACTTTGTCTCGTGACATTGACCACAGTTTACCACAATGCAACAGCTCCCCTCCCACTTCCTCCCC
>NW_006921621.1:16110522-16120678 GCF_000298275.1 Orycteropus afer afer
AGTCGCTAGGACTAATTGTTTCCATGAATTTTGGTTTTCTTCATTCTTCTTTGCTCTGGATGAGGAGAGACCAATCATTGCATCTAGATGGCAGCTTGCTAACTTTTAAGATCCCAGTTGCTACTTGCCAAAGTAGGAGGTGGAACAATTTTTTGTATAGTATATTATGCCAATTGAGCTTGATGTCCCCTGTGACTATGGTCCCAAGCCCACAGGTTCAACTACTTGGTCCCTCTTGGTAGCTGGCTATTAACAAGCAGTGACTACAACTTTGCCCCTTGTCAGCTCTACTATACACCTGGGAATTCTGCTCATTCACATAAACTTATAGGACCATTGTCTGCCAACCTTATGTATGTTCTTGGATACACTCCCCATTTCATTGACATACCTAATAGTTCGGCCTGTCCATCCATCTATCCACCCATATACCCATGTTTGTCTTCACTGACAACGCAGTACTGTATGTGCAAAAGGGTTCATCTTTGTGTCTGTACTTCCCATGTACCTCTCTATGTCTTTTTCATCCTCAATGCCGCCATATTGGTCACTCACATTTGGTACATTGCCCTTCTCTTCACCCAGATCAATACTTATCTCTATCTATCTAACAGCGTTCCCTCCCCTCCCCTGCCACCCCCGGTAACCAACTAAGAAAATTTCCTTCTATAGATCAACCTTTCCTTAACTTTTACAATAATGGGCTAATACAATATTTGTCCTTTTGTGATTGACTTATTTCACTCAGCATAATGTCCTCCAAGTTCTTCCACATTATGCAGTGTCCACATAATTTTTTTTAGCCCTCAGGACAGGGAAAGCAAAAATGGCCTCCTTTTGTTTGGAGTCAACAGAAATATACTCCACAGAAATTATATGTCCTAGATATTTAACAGAAGGTTGAGACGATTGTAGTTTTTCTTTAGAAACTTTATGTCACCCAGTAAACAGATGTTTTAACAATATTATGCTGTCATCAATGTAGGCTTGCTGGGAACTTGAGCATATTTGCAAATAATCAACATGTTGTAGCAATTTAGATTCATTCTTAAATTGTAAGTCAGCATGGATGATTTGAGAAAAACAGGTGGGAGACTCAGTAAATCATTGGAATATTACTGTCCAAGTAAATTGTTGATTCTTACAAGTAAACCAAACCAAAAACCAAACGCACTGCCGTCGAGTTGGTCCCAACTCATAGTGACCCCTCCTTGGGTTTCCAAGCTAGTATCTCTATGGAAGTAGATTGCCCACTCATCCTTCCAAGGAGTGGCTTGTGGGTTTGAACCTCCAGCCTTCTGGTTAGCAGTCAAATGCCTTAGGCATTACGCCACCAGAGTCAAGCAAATATTGGCTCTCAGGGTGTACAGGAATATGAAAAAAGGTGTTACAAAGACCAATTACAGTAAAATGTGCAGTATCTGGAAGGAAAAATAGTTGGATAATTAAGACACAGGTTTGATATGGGTGAAGGCAAAAGCAATATAACAAAAATGTGTGACTATAGCCAGCTATCCAGAGGGAAGGGAGTGAGTAGTTGGACCTGTGGGCCCGGGACCATGGTTGCAGGGGACATCAAGCTCAATTGGCACAACATACTACAAAGAAACATTGTTCTACATCGTACTTCGGTGAGTAGTGACTGTGGTCTTAAAAGCTTACAAGTGACCACCTAGATGCAATGATGGGTCTATCCTCATCCAGAGCAAAGAAGAATGAAGAAAACTAAGATGCATGGAAACAATTAGTCCAAGGGACTGGTAGACCATGCAATCCTCAGGCTATATGACCATGAGACCAGAAGAACTAGATGGTACCCAACTACCACTGTCAACCACTCAGAGAGGGATCAGTGCAGGAGATCCTGCATAAAGTGGGAGAATAATATGGAACAAAACTCAAAATCATAAAACAAAACAAAAGGAACAGGTTTGCTAGTCTGATAGAACCTGGTGAGACCCCTGAGACTATGACTCTTAGCCACCCTTCAGGTCTGGAATTGAACTTGTTCCTGTGGCTTCCAGCCAAACAATAGACAGGCATTTGGAGTGAACATTTACATCAGGTAGATATAGTCCTTGGAACAATCAATCATGGGAGAACTGAAGGGTAGCGTTTGCACAGGGAGACAGCTCACGGGGCAGGAATGCATGGGAAGGAAGGACACAGGGAAGAGGTAACTATGGGGAGGAAGGAAGTGGGAAGAGAGCTGTTACATTATGGGGAATTGCAATCAGTGTCATGAAACAAAATGTGTATGAACTGCTGTATGGAAAATGAATTTGCTTTGTAAACTTTCACCCAAATCACAATAAAAATGAAAAAAAAAAGTGTGATTAGCACAGTATCAATAAGAAAAAGGCAGATGGAGAGGTGCATAAGAGGTACAGACAATAAAGGCAAATACTATTGCATACACAATACTGCATCATCAGTAACAGCAAACACTAATCTATGGTTAGATACATAGGTAAACAGGTATGGATAGGCAAATGGAAATATACCTACAACCATACATAGGTTTGGCAGATGATATTCCTACATATGTATTTGTATGTGCTATAAAAATATCCCTATGCAGTTTAAACATAAGAGGAAACAAAGTTAGGATAACTTCTTAGCCACAAATAATCCCATTGAGGGGAGTGGGTTAGTGGGCCTGCAGGCTGGGGACCATAATGACAGGGAACATCAAACTCAATTGGCACAATATGCTATACAAAAATATTGTTCTATATCTTATTTCAGTGAGTAGTAACTGGGGTCTTAAAAGCTTGAAAGCAGCCATCTAAGTGGCAGCTATTGGTCTCTCCTTGTCTGGAGCAAAGAAGACTGAAGAGAATCAAAGACACATGGAAACAGTTAGTCAAAAGAACTAATGGACAATGAGAACCTCAGTCTATGACTCTGAGACCAGAACAACTAGATGGTGCCCAGCTACCAATGGCAACCACTTGGAAAAGGATCAAAATTGGAGATCCTGTATAGAGTGGGAAAAAAATGTGGAACTCAAAATCATAAAAAAAAAAAAAAAAAAAATAGACCAGGCTTACTCGTCTGATATAGACTGGTGAAACCCCTGAGACTATGTCCCCAAGGCAACCTTTAGGCCTGGAATTGAACTCACTCCTGTGGTTTAACTCTATAATTAAATAGGCCTATGAGCTGACCACTTACACTAGGGAGATGTACTCCTTACAGCAGTCAACCATGGGAGATCAGCAAGGCAGCATTTACACAGAAAGGTGGGGAGGCAGGAATGCATAGGCAAGAAGGACTTTTAGAGGAAGTAGGAGGTGAAATGTTACACTGTGGGGAATTTAACCAGTATTACACACACACACACACATAAATGTGTATATGAACTATTGAATGTAAAATGAATCTGCTTTATAAAACTTCACCCAAATCACAATAAAAAGTTATTTTAAAAATGTGCAGCATCTGGAGGAACACTGTTGTTGTTGTTTTGTGCTGTCGAGTCGGACCCGACTCATAGCAACCCCTCCTTGGGTTTCCAAGGCAGTAACACTACGGAAGTAGATTGCCTCATCTTCCTTCCGAGGAGTGGAGGAACACTAGGATGTAATAAATAGAGATTTGGGATCACAGGAAATCTAGGAATAACAATGTGATTGATAGTTCACAAATACTGAACAAATCTCCAACGTCAGTTGGTTGGTTTCTTAACAAGCAACACAGGGGTGTTACAAGAGCTGGTGCAAGGGACAATTAAGACTTTAAAAAGAAAGTGCTGAATAATGGAAGCCAGTCCTCCTTTAGTTTCTCACTTAAGAAAGTAGTGAAGAATTTTTGGCAAGGGCTTAGATGTATCTACTTGAATTTTGATGGGTTCTGCTAAGAAAACCTGCCTCACATCAGTAGATGTGATGGCTCATAAGATTGCAGGAAATTATGAAAAAAGGTCAGGGGGAAGCGGGTCAGAGTACATTAAATTTTCTTTGTGCATAACTAATGCTTGCAAACAACAAGCAGCTTCCGTTCTTTAGACTAATTCTGATTCAAATTATTCATTAAGGGTTTTTGGAACATCAAGCAAGTATAATAATACTTCACTGTTTTCTGAAAATTATGATTGGCAGTCCCATTTAGACCTAGGTCATAGCTTAATAAATTAACAGGAGTATCAGGTCTAATAAAAAGGGATGTTGTTGTTATTTGCCATCGAGTCGGCCCCGACTCATAGCGACCCCTCCTTAGGTTTCCGAGGCAGTATCACTACGGATAGTAGGAATGCCCAACCTTCCTTCCGAGGAGTGGCTGGTGGGTTTGAACCACCAGCCTTCTGATTAGCAGTCAAGTGCCTTAGGCACTATGCTACCAGAGATACAGGTCTTAAGTAGGACCTAAAGAGATAGGAATGAGTTGAGAATGTATCAAAATTTCTTCTTGATTATTAACCCCCACAAGTTCTGAAGTTTTTGTACTGCACTTCAGGGGCTTTTGTTAATTGCAGATAATATGGCTTCAGTATCAATTAAAATTTTTCAAGGCTCTCCATTAATATACATGCTAGTTTCTCCTTGTGGTTAAGTGTGACCCTAGGGAAAGTCTCTGGGTTTTTTTTTTCCCCCTGGAGCCTCTTCATTCCATATTTGGTTGAAGGGATTCCTGTTTAGATAGCTACTTTATTCTTTAAGTTGTGGCAAACGTTTTTCCAATGTCCAGGTTTCTTGCAATAAATACAAATACTGGGTTTGATACCTCCAAAAGGCTTGGATTTACTTTGTTGGTAGGGAGATTGTAATTGTTGTAATTATAAGGCCATCAGTTTATTTTCTCTGGAGGTTTGTTTGGACACCAAGAGCTGAGAATGCTCATAAGGCAAATCAGTCAACTCAGCAATGGAAGTAGTTTTTTAATCTAGTTGGTTCTTTTTTACTAGGGCTGAGATTTTAGGTTTGAGGCCAGATATGAATACTTCATTGAAAGCTCCTGTAGCCCCTGGGACTAATGGATCAAGCCCAGAATGTTCAGAGATGTTTGAAATAATCTAGTCTGATCATCATAAACAGTCTCATCTTCTTTTTGTGTGCAAGAGTGAATTTTTGTTCTAAAACAAACCTGTTTTGTAAAATTTCACCCAAATCACAATAAAAAGTTTTATATTTTAAAAAGTGAATTTTTGTCCAATCAGTTCCTGAGAGAAAAGCTTTAGTGATGGCATCAATCAATCTTTTGCCCATAGCCAAGGCTTCCTCAAGCAGGATAACAGCTGACTTATCCATGTTCAAAGCAAGACTGTTTTTAAGATCTTTCCAGTCAGCATGTTCTAACCATAACTAAACTTCCCCAGGATCTGTTAACATGTGGACACATTGGTATAAGTCTGGTAATCCTGACTGATAGGCCTCAATAAGGATTTTAAACTCTTCAACATATTTATAAGAGTCATCTTGAAATTTGGGGAAATCCTTAACAATACTATGTAATTCTGTGCAAGTCTAAGGAGCAAAGGCTATATTAGGATCATTAGGAATTTCATTGGTGACCATTCTGGACCTAATAGGATGGAATTTAAAGGGTATTTTGAGTATGTGCTTCAGATCCTCAGTAGGTTCTTTAGGAAAAAAGAAAGCTCAGAGAGAGAGAGAGACAGAGAGAGAGAGAGAGAGACAGAGAGAGAGAGAGTTATCAGTATTATAAGAAGGGAGAGGAGGGTACATAGGAGAGGCATCTGGAAAGAGAACAAATGATTCAGGAACAATCTGGGAAGATGTAACAGAAATCTGACATTGCAATTTCTTATGTTTTTCAGTTACACTAGAAACATTATCCTGCAGGGAAACAATTTTTCTTTTTTGATGTCTCTTAACCCACAGCCATCGAGTCAACTCTGACTCTTAGTGACCCCCATGGGGTTTCCAAGGCTGTAAATCTTTACAGAACTAGATTGCCTCATCTTCCTCCTGCAGAGTAACTGGTGGGTTTGAATTGCCAACCTTGGAGTTAGCAGCCAAATGCTTTACCCTAGACTATGCCACCAGAGTTCCCTTGAAACTTCAAAATACTTTTTGAAGTAGGCATCCCATAGAAATTGTTTCATTTGAGAGCACTTTTTTTTTTTCCCAACTTACTGCACAGAAAAATTAGTTTGAATAGCTGAAAAGATCCCCCAAGTGGCCATGTACTTTTCAGGATGTTCTCAGTGACATTATGCCAACAGATAGGTACAAGCAGGTAGCAGAGACATAGTGCTTGTCCACATAGCAGGCAGAAGTCCCAGAAGGAAATTCTGCATTGCTCCTAAATATGGCATTTTCCATTTTGAAGAAAGTTTGAGTGCGTTCAATGTTTAGGACTCTTGGACTCAACAAATCCTGACGATGACCACTGTGTAGTTTGGACAATGTATTGCTTAAACCAATGTGTGTCTGAGGAGCAGAAGCATTGTTTTGTGGCTGGCAGGCAGCCTAATACTTCTGATCCATTCTCTGAACTGGCTTATTCTGTCATGGGAGTTTTTAACTGCTTGGCAGCTGGCTACCACCATAATCACTTTTAAATGCCTATCTTGTACCTTTGGTTTTTTGTGATTTATAGAGCCTGGGATTTTACAAACTCAAAAACTTCTAGGACAACGATTTGTGCATACTCAGAACTTCAACTACTGCCATGAGCAGAGGTCAGTACATGCAAGAACAAAATGAAACCAGATCCTTCAATAAAATTCAAAGAGCTACTTCACAATGAAGGCAAGCTTAGAATTTGAGAAGTTTAACTTAAGAGAACTCCTCAGAGTCCATGGAGATGAATGAGCTCAAGGGGACTCATGTTTACACTGAAGCTCTGGGTCCTCGACTTCTTGGGGTCATGAAGATAATGAACCTTCAAATCCTACTTTTGAGACCAAGGAATGTCAAAGAGTATAACTGGAATCTCTGTTAGAATTCAAATAAAGAGTTTTCAACCATATGGGACAAAAAGGGCAGCATTTGCCCAAAAGCAAAGCTTGGAAGTTGGGAAAGGACAGAAAAGAAGGACAAATGGAGATACGGAAGCCAGGGAGGAAGTAGAAGGAGTGCTGTTACATTTCAGGGATTGCAAGCTATGTTATGAAACAAAATGTGTATAAATTGTTGAATAGAAGACTAAATTGCTCTGTAATGTTTCACCCAAACCACAATAAAAAAAGTTCAAAATAAAGACAATAAATAAAGAGTTTTATTGAGGGAATAAAAGCAATTCAAATTGGGGAAAATGCAAAGTCCACAAAGGGAAACTAAGTGCTCCTTCAAGGATGGGCCATGAAGGCCTTAAATACCTGCATACAAGGAATTAACAGTACAATATTGTGATTGCCTGGAGTAGCATAGTGGCTAAGACACTTGCCTGCTAACCAGATGGCTCGCGGTTCAAATAGTGATACTGCCTTGGAAACCCAAGGAGGGGTCGCTGTGAGTCGGGTTTGACTCGACGGCACATAACAACAACATTGTGATTGCCATATGCTGATTAGTTACTAGAAAAATCACAAAGAATTTTAAAATAAATTGTTCTTTACATATTATTGGTTGATATCTACAAAACTTTACTTAATCAATCACAAGGTTATCATAAGATTCCAGAAGGCCAGCATGGTTAGGCATTTTAGAAAATTAGTTTTGCAGGGGGCCTGGCATAAGCATTCCTTCTAAAAGCAGGTTCTGGAAGTAAGAGAGTAAGAAGCAAGTTTCCTGGAATGAGGCTTATCATGTGATTTCTGAGAACAGCTTACATAGAGCAGTAAACAACAAAATGGTGTTTGGATTGCACTGTGCCATGCCAAGCACCTAAATTTTGGGGCCCTTCTACAAAACAAATTAACAAAACTGTGATATAACCATATGTACTAATATGTAATGGTTAAATGAAAAGAATTAACTTGAGTTATGTTTTGCATAGTAAGAATCTTTTCCTTTGCATGGAAATCTCCAAGACATACTAAGAAAGAAAGGAGAGTTAAAGGACCATATGTACAATATTATATTTTTGTAAAGCCAAATCACAAAATTTTATTCTCTCTCTATCTTGACATACATATATACACACACTTATGTAAATACATAGAGAAAGTTTTGGGAAAATAGCTATGAAAAAAAACTCCATACGTTATTTATAAAAATGTATAAATAATACAGAGTAAAAAAGGAGCCCTGGTGTCACAGTGGTTAAGCGCCCAGTTGCTAACTGAAAGGTTGGTGATTAGAACCCACCAGCAGCTCCATAAGAGAAATATGTGATAGTCTACTTCCATAAAGATTACAGCCTTGGAACCCTATGCAGCAGTTCTACTCTGTCCTATCAGATCACTATGAGTCAGAATTGACTTGATGGCAATGGGTTACAAAATAAAAAGAAAGCCAGGAAAAACAAAAAGCAATAAGTCAAGAAACATAAATCTAGTAATCACTGGTTCTGCAATCAACAATATTTATACAATCACAATAATGTAAAGAATCTTAATATATTTTAAGCTATTCATAATCAACCTACAAATAAAGTTGAGAAGACTTAGTTATAGTCTAAATATTATGAACCTAGATAATGCAAAAGTCAAGTACAGATGACAAAAGGTGCAAAGTGAATTGTGGAAAAGATGAGGGGACTGTTTAGGAGCTATATCATCATCATATGAAACACATTAAAAGAATTGATTAAACAAAAAAGAAAGGATATTATATATAGATATTATGAAGGTAACCAGTGTTTCACTGCTATTCACAGATTTTCAGTGGCCAATATTTTTAGAAGTGGGCGGCCCCATCCTTCTTCCCAGTCTGCCTTAGTCTGGAAGCTCCACTGAAACCTATCTACCATGGTGACCCTGCTGATATTTGAAATATCAGTGGCATATCTTCCAGCATCACAGCAATGTGCAAGCCACCACAGTATGACAAACTGACAGACAACTAGTGGAACACTTAATTATGCTCATGAGGAACTTGTACATAGACCAAGAAGCAGTCATTCAAACAGAACAAAGGGATACTGAATGGTTTAAAATCAGGGAAGGTGTGCATCAAGGTTGTATTGTTACACCATATTATTCAATCTGTCTATATGCTGAACAAATTATCTGAGAAGCTGGACTACATGAAGCAGAATGTGGAATCAGGATTGGAGAAAGACTTATTAATAACCTGCGATATGCAGGTGACACAATCTTGCTTGCTGAAAGTGAAGAAGACTTGAAGCACCTACGATGAAGACCAAAGACGACGGCCTTCAGTATGGATTACACTTCAACATAAAGAAAACAAAGGTCCTTATAACTGGACCAATAAGCAACATCAATAAACAGAGAAAAGATTGAACTTGTCAGAGATTTATTTTACTTGCATCCACAGTCGACACCCGTGGAATCAGCAGTCAGGAAATCAGACATTATATTGCATTGGGAGAATCTGCTACAAAACCACCAAAAACCAAACTCACTGCCGTGGAATTGGATTGGACTCATAGCGACTCCTCCTCTGCTACAAAAGACCTCTTTAAAGTGTTAGAAAGAAAAAATGGTACTTTGAAGACTAAGGTGTGACTGACTCAACCCTTGTCTTTTCACATGACTTTGCATTCAATAGCCTCATATGAATTTGAATTGTGGTGTTGGAGAAGAGTACTGAAGATAGCATAGACTGCCAAAGAATGAACTAATTGTCCTGGGAGAAGCGCAGCCAGAATGCTCCACAGAAGCAAGAATGGCCAGACGTCATCTCACATACTTTGGTCATGTTGTCAGAAGGAACCAGACCTGGAGGAGAATATCATGCTTGGTAAAGTAGAGGGTCAGTGAAAAAGGAGAAGGTCCTGTATGAGATGGATTGATACAGTAGCTGCGAGGATGGGCTCTACTATATAGCAAATACTGTGACCATGGGGCAGGACTGGGCAGTGTTTCATTCTTTTTTATATAGGGTCATTATGAGTCAGAGCCGACTCACCCGCAACTAACAATAACAATGGTAACCAACAGAGGAACAAAATAGTTATAAAGGTAATGAATAGAGGAACTGAAAGGGAGGTGGGGAAGGTACTGAAAAATGAGCTCAATTTTCATCTATCATGTTGTTGTTGTTATTTGCCGTCGAGTCGGCCCCGACTCATAGCGACCCCTCCTTGGGTTTCCGAGGCAGTATCACTACGGAAGTAGGAT
>NW_006921621.1:16120898-16122270 GCF_000298275.1 Orycteropus afer afer
AGAAGGCTGGCGGTTCAACCCCACCAGCCACTCCTCGGAAGGAAGGTTGGGCAATCCTACTTCTGTAGTGATACTGCCTCGGAAACCCAAGGAGGGGTCGATATGAGTCGTGTCCGACTAGATGGCAAATAACAACAACAGCAACAACAATTTTGACAAACCAAGAAATTACAGTAGAATCATATTTAGGAATATGGAAACATATCAGTTAGGATGCTTCTTCCCGATGACCTGGCAAGTGAATGGAAGGCTCCTTGTTTAAGATATAAATGCCTACTTATTCACTTAAGCTATTTATTTGAATTCAAAAACAAAAACAAAAACAAACAAAAAGAAAAACTCCATAATTTTTGACACCTGTGTGAATGTGTGCCTGTTTCTGTTCAACCAAAAATTGTAACAAATCAGAGACTGGACCTGCAGAATTCTCCTTCAATAATGCCTGCCATATCACTACATGTAATTGAGCTACCAGAATCTCTGGTTGGTTGTATTGGCCAACACACTTAGCTGCTAAATGAAAAGTTGGAGGTTTGAGTCCACCAGAGATGCCTCAGAAGAAAGGCCTGGCAATCTACTTCAAAAAAATCACTGAAAACTCATAAGCCCATAGTTCTACTCTGACATTGGCTCTCATGAATTAGAATGGACTAGATGGCAACTGGTTTGGATTTTTTTAATTAGGCTTCCAATAAAAGGGTCTATGTCGTAGTGCCTAAGGCATTTGACTGCTAACCAGAAGGATGGTGGTTCAAACCCACCAGCCACTGCTTGGAAGGAAGGTTGGGCAATCTACTTCCATACTGATACCACCTTGGAAACCTAAGGAGGGGTTGCTGAGTTGGGTCTGACTGGACAGCACATAACAACACAACAACATGTATTGCTGATGCTCTTCCAGAAAACTATTTTAAGAGGGAAGTCATGGGTATGAAGATATTCAGGTCAAATATGAATGAGAACTTTAAAATGCTGGATACTGGATAAGAATTTCTAGGGAAATAATGGGTTTCCTGATTCTTGGAGACCTTTATGAATGGAATGGACTGAAACTTGTTCTCAGTGGTTTAGGTGTTTATTTATCTGAAAGAGGAGTGCAGAATCAGGTACTATTTCAAGGTCCTTTTCTAGCTTTCAGTTTTTACATATTAAAATTTAAGCACACAAATAAGTATAAAACTTTCCAATTCATTTTGCTCTTAAGGGTGTACATTTGAAATAGAGCACAGAGATGGTAAATGGAGAGAAAAAAAATATAAATTTAGTTTTAAGTTAAAATATTTTTCCTAAAAATGATAACAGCTCATGATTTACCACATATACTACACAGCTTTTGAACAGAATCCTTCCCCCATTTATTCTTTTTTTTTTT
>NW_006921621.1:16124751-16125247 GCF_000298275.1 Orycteropus afer afer
GGCAGTGTGAAACCTACTTTGTTTTTCTTCTTCAATAGTGCTTTGCTTATCCGAGGTCCCCCATATATTCTTATGGAATTTTTATATTCCATAGAAAGAAACAGAGAGGAGTGTTCCTTTTTAAATAAGATTTTATTCAAGATTGGCAGCCATCAATGTTCTAGGAAATAATAATAGGGCAATAATAATTTGCTCTGCCTACTAAGTGCTTTTCTGTGGAAGGACTTTGAAGAACATTTAGAAATGGTGACCTCATTAAACCCAGCCACAATTATTTGGAAGAACTGGCATACATGTGTGACAATTATAGACAGCCAAAGGGCTGCAAAGAAAAATTAAATGAATATGCTAAAGGTCAATTTACACATCCCTGAAAAACAGTTTGAAGATCATTTTCTTACATGTTAATTACTAACAATGGCTTAATATGATTCTCTTTCAAGAACATGGAAACAATGCCTTAAATTTCTGGAATAAGTTTTTGCTTTTTTTTTTT
>NW_006921621.1:16125922-16129794 GCF_000298275.1 Orycteropus afer afer
AGAATTTATTTTACTTTCTCAGATTATCAAAGTAATACATGTTCATTGTGGAAAATTTGGAAAATATGATAGTGTTATTGTTGTTAGGTGCTATCAATTCTGTCTCGATCCATAGCAACCCTGTGTACAACAGGTCAAAATACTTCCCAATTCTGTGCCATCCTCACAATTGTTGCCATGCTCAAGGCCATTGTCACAGACACTATGTCAATCTTGTTGAGGGTCTTCCCTATTTTCGCTGACACTCTACCCAGAGTGATATCCCTCTCCACGGACTGGTTCCTTCGGACAACATGACTAAAGTATGAGAGACAAAGTCTTGCTGTTCTCCCATCTAAGGAACATTCCAGCTGTACTTCTTCCCAGACAGGTTTGTTCATTCTTTTGCAGTCCATGTTGTTGTTGTTGTTGTTATGTGTGGTCAAGTCAGCACCGACTCATAGCGACCCTATGTACAACAGAACGAAACACTGCCCATCCTGTGTCATCCTCACAATCCCTGCTATGTTTGAGCCAATTGTTGCAGCACTGTGTCAATCCATGTTGTTGAGGGTCTTCCCTTTTTTGCTGATCTCCTACTTTGCTAAGCATTATATCTAAGGGAATGGTCCCTCCTAGCAACATGACCTAAGTAGGTGAGACAAAGACTGGCCATTCTCACTTCCAAGGAGCATTCCGACTGTACTTCAGAACAGATTTATTTGTTCTTCTGGCAGCCCACGGTATTTTCAGTATTCTTTGCCACAATTCAAAGCCTTCAACTCTTCTTCAGTCTTCCTTATTCATTTTCCAACTTTCACATCCATATGAGGTAACTAAAAATACCATGGCTTGGGTTAGGTGCACCTTAGTATTCAAAGTGATGTCTTTGCTTCTTAACACTAAAGAGGTCTTTTGCAGCACATCTGCCCAGTGCAAAATGACATCTAGATTACTTTTTTTTTTTTTTTAACTTTTATTGTGACTTGGGTGAAAGTTTACAGAGAACATTCATTTTCTATACAACATTTCACACACAATGACATCTGATTTCTTGACTCTTGCTACCATAGGTGTTGATTGTGGATCCAAATAAAATGAGATCTCTGACAACTTCAGTCTTTTCTCCATTTAAAGTGCTGCTGCTTAGTGTCCCAGTTATGAGGATTTTCATTTTCTTTATGGTGAAGTGCAATCCATATTGAAGACTGTAGTCTCTGATCTTCATCAGTAAGTGCTTCAAGTCATCTTCACTTTCAGCAAGTAAGGCTGTGTCATCTGCATATCACAGGTTGTTAATGAGTCTTCCTCCAATCCTGATGCCACATTCTACTTCATATAATTCAGCTTCTCAGATCATTTGTTCAGCATACAGATTGAATAAGTATGGTGAAAGGATACAACCCTGATGCATACCCTTCCTGATTTTAAACCATGCAGTATACCCTTGTTTTGTTCCAACAACAGCCTCTTGGTCTACTGTATAGGTTTTTCATGAGCACAATTAAGTGTTCAGGAATTCTCATTCTTGTCAATGTTATCCATAATTTATTATTATGATCCACACAGTCAAACGCCTTTACATATCAATAAAACACAGGTATTCAACCTTTTGGTATTCTTTGTATTCAGCCAAGATCTATCTGACATCAACAATGATCTCCCTCCTTCCACATCTTTTTCTGAATCCAGTTTGAATTTCTGGAATTTCACTGTCAGTATAATGCTACAACTGTTTTGGAATTATCTTCAGCAAAATTTTACTTTGCAGCCCATGGTACATTCAATATTTTTTGCCAACACCACAATTCAAATGCATTGATTCTTCTTCAGCCTGTATTCATTGTCCAGCTTTTACATGCATAAGAAATCAAACCCCTCACCCCCCCAAAAAAAATCAAACTCACTGCCGTCAAGTTGATTCAACTCATAGTGACCCCTCCTTGGGTTTTCGAGGTGGTATCCCTACAGAACTAGATTGCTTAATCTTCCTTCCAAGGAGTGGCTGGTGGGTTTGAATTGCCAGCCTTCTGGTTAGCAGTCATATGCCTTAGGCACTATGCCACCAGAGCTCCCTGCATGAATAAGAGGCTATTAAAAATACCATGGGTTGGGTCAAATGCACTTGAGTCTTCAAAGTGACATCTTTGCTCTTCAGCAGTTTAAAAAGTTCTTTTGCAGCAGATTTTCCCAGTGCGATATGTCATTTGATTTCTTGACTGCTGCTTCTGTAAGTGTTGATTGTGGATCCAAGCAAAATAAAATCCTTGACAACTTCTATCTTTTCTCCATCTATCATGATGTTGCTTATTGGTCCAGTTGTGAGGATTCTGAGGTTTAAGCCATACTGAAGGCTGTAGTCTTTGACCTTCATCAGTAAGTTCTTCAGGTCTTCTTCACTTTCAGTAAGCAAGGTTGTGTCATCTGCATATCACAGATTGTTAATGAGTCTTCCTCCAATCCTGATGCCACAATCCTCTTCACATAGTCTAGCTTCTCAGATTATTTGTTCAGCATACAGATTGAATAATAACGTGAAAAGATTGAGAGTCATGGCCTCTCAATCAATTCCCAGACTTGAGTCCCTGATGCACAGATTTCCTGATTTTTAAACTATACAGTATCCCCTGTTCTTTTTGGCCTATGTACAGGTTCCTCATGAGCACAATAAAGTGTTCTGGAATTCCCATTCTCAGCAATGTTGTCCATAATTTGTTATGACACAGTTGAATGCATAGTAAATAAAACACAGGTAAACATCTTTCTGGTATTCTTTGCTCTCAGCCAAGATCCATCTGACACCAGCAATGATATCCTTCATTCCATGCCCTCCTCTGAATCCAGCTTGACTTTCTGGATATACTGCTGCAAACATTTTTTAATTATCTTCAGCAAAATTTTACTTGTGTGTGATATTAATGATTGTGATAGTTGGAGCTATGTGTCAACTTGGCTGGAGCACAATTTTGTGTGGTTTAAGCAATTGTGATGTGAGTTGTTCCAATGATGGGATCAGATGTATATGTTTGAGCAGCCAATCTGTTGAAAGGGAGTTTCCCTAGGGGTGTGGCCTGCTTCCAGTATATTTATGGACATCCTGGGAAAAGAGACACTCTTCTGTGAATCAGGATTCTTCCTACAACTGTCCGTGGGTGAACAATCCATCATTCGGCCTAGAGATCTTGGATTCATCATTTGTTGGAGTCAACAGCCAGTATACTGCCTGCCAACCTTGAGCTCCTCAGCCCTTGCAGCTATGTGAGTTGGCAAAAGCCTCCAGCTTGACGTTTGATCCAAGAACTTGGGACTTGCCAGCTTCTGTAAATGTGTAAGCCATTTTCCTAAGATAAATTTCTCTTTCTCTCTCTATAAGCTTTACTTGTTTTGTTTCTCTAGAGAACACAGTCTAACACATTTGGTACCGAGAGTGGTTCTAGAGAAACAAAGTCATAGGGATGGGCTTCCTAAATTGGTTTTACAATTTGATTAATTGTAAAGGCACCAATGACCCTGCCTCCATTAGTAAAGAAGGCCATGGAATATGTATGGGAATGGTTACTGAGGGTGTGGAATAATGGTGCATGGAATGTAACATTGGATCAGTCTGAGTTTATTGATTTAGGCCCACTAAGTGTGGATTCTTCATTTAATGTTTCAGCTCGAAAGGTTAGGAAAGGATCTAATTGTTTATTTGGTTGGCTCACTGAAGCATGGATTATGCGGTTGTTGTTGTTGTTAAGTGCCGTTGAGTCGTTTCTGACTCATAGCGACCCCATGCACAGCAGAACGAAACACTGCCCTATCCCGCGCCAGCCCCACGATCCCTGCTATACTTGAGCTCTTCATTGCAGCCACCATATCAATCCATCTCGTTGAAGGCCTCCCCCTCTTTC
>NW_006921621.1:16130184-16132124 GCF_000298275.1 Orycteropus afer afer
CATGTCGTCTAATGTCCTGACTGCTCCTTCCGTTGGCATCGATTGTAGAACCAAGCAACGTGAATTCCTTGACAACCTCAATCTTCTCTCCATTTATTGGATTATGCAGTGGCCCACCTTAAATCAAGTTGAAGTATCAGACCTGCCTTGGTATAATGTAGAAGGTATCCAGAGGCTTAGGAAAATTGGCATGTTAGCATGTATTTATCAGATTAGACCCTTAGAGCCAGAAATGGAGAGTCCAGAGGACAGGCCTTTAACCAGTACAGTGAGGAACAAATTTATGAAGGGAGGTCCAGCATCCTTGAAGACTGCTGTGATTGCTATTTTATGTAAACCTGATTTGACAGTGGGAACTGCTCCAATTGAACTAAGACACTTACCTAGGATGGGGCTGATTGGACCCCATGGTAGTAGGCTGATTGGACCCAAGTGGCAGCAGTTAATCAACAAAGACAAGGTAGGCATGGTTACCATAATGGACAGCAGAGTCAAAACAGTAATCAGAATACTCTGACTCATGTGGAATTATGGCATTGGCTACTTGCGCATAGTGTTCCTAGGAGTGAAATACATGGCAAACCTACTAAATATTTACTTGATCTGTATAGACATAAGAATTCTAGGTCACATGAACAGCAGTCTAGATTGAATTGCCAGAATACAGAGTCATGGCCTCTCAATCAATTCCCAGACTTGAGTCAGTTTACAGATCCACAACCCCTTGAATGAAGGGGAGGCTGGGTCACCTTGAGGAAGGACCCCACTACATTGCCAAAAATCTATTATGTCAGTCGTTCTCCCAACCTTCCTCGAGGGATCTGAGGCTTTTTATGAGAGTGACTGTTCATTGGGGAAAATGAAATAGACTTTTCAGGGATTACTGGACACTGGCTCTGAACTGACACTAATTCCAGGAGACCCAAAGCATAACTGTGGCCCACCTGTCAGAGTAGGGGCATATGGAGGTCAAGTTATTGATGGGACCTTAGCTCAGGTGTTTCACAGTGGGTACAGTGGGTCCCCAAACCCATCCTGTAGTGATTTCCCCAGTTCCAGAATGCATAATTGGAATATACTGAACAACTGGCAGAATTCCCACATTGGGTCCCTGACATGTGGAGTAAGGGCTATTATGGCAGGAAAAGCCAAGTGGAAGCCATTAGAACTGCCTCTACCTAGAAAAATAGTAAACCAAAAGCAATACCACATTCCTGGAGAGGTTGCAGAGATTACTGCCACCATGAAGGACTTGAAGGATGCAGGAGTTGTGATTCCCACCACATCCCCATTTAATTCGCCTATTTGGCTTGTGCAAAAAACAGATGGATCTTGGAGAATGACAGTAGATTATCGTAAACTTAATCAGGTGGTGACTCCAATTGCAGCTACTGTTTCTGATGTAGTTTCATTGCTTGAGCAAATTAGTACATCTCCTAGTACTTGGTTTGCAGCTATTGATCTGGCCAATGCCTTTTTCTCAATATCAATTTCAAAGGACCATGTTGTTGTTGTTGTTATGTGCTGTTGAGTCAGCCCGACTCATAGCGACCCCTCCTTGGATTTCTGAGGCAATGTAACTACAGAAGTAGGATTGCCCAACCTTCCGCAGTTTGCCTTCATCTGGCAAAGCCAACAATATACTTTCATAGTGCTTCCTCAAGGGTATATTGACTCCGCAGCACTATGTCACAATTTAGTCCATAGGCCTCTTGATCACCTTTCCCTTCCACAAGACATCACACTGGTCCATTATATTGATGAAATTATGCTGATTGGACCTAATAAGGAAGAAGTATTGATGACTCTAGATTTATTGGTGAGACATATGCAGCTAGAGGTTGGGAAATTAACCCAACAAAAATTCAGGCACCTTCCACCTCAGTGAAATTTCTAGGGGTCCAGTGGTGTGGGGCATGTCAAGATATTCCTACTAAAGT
>NW_006921621.1:16132369-16143175 GCF_000298275.1 Orycteropus afer afer
TCTGCCACTTGGGCCATATGATCTGGCTGATCCAATGGTGTTTGTAGTGTCTGTAGCAGACAGAGATGCTATATGGAGTCTTCAGCAGGTCCCTCTTGGTGAATCGCAACACAGACCCTTGGGATTTTGGAGCAAAGCCCTGCCATCCTCTGCAGATAACTACTCTCCTTTTGAGAAACAGCTTTTGGCTTGTTACTGGGCTTTAGTAAAGATTGAATGCCTAACAACGGGCCACCAAGTCATAATGAGGCCTATTCTGGTTACCTAGTACTGCTCTGACAAGAATATACCACAAATGGGATGGCTTAAACAAACAGGAGTTTATTCTTACAATTTGGAAGCTTTAAGTCCAAGTTAAAAGTGCCAAGCTCTAGGGGCTAGGGGAGAGACCCTCAGCCTTGGGCTTCAGCTCTGCCTCCAGCTCCCAGCCCACTGAAGTTAGAGGCTTTTCTTCACTCAGACAGCTACTGGCTACTGAGGCCAACAAGCCCAAGGTCGACAAATAAAATGGTACAGTCCCAATGTTACCAAACCACATGGCAGGCATTAATTTAAGTCCATTGTAAGCCCCAGGTCATCAGAGCATGGCAGGCTGCTGAACAAAAACATGGCTACATGCAGGGCCCAAGTGTGCCATAAGCTAGAGACCATTCCCCAAGGCTTCTGCTTATATACAAGAAGCAGACCACATTCCCTAAGACAGCTACTCAGCTGCTCATAGTAGATTCCACCATGGAATTGATTACCAGTTTCATCATGGGGAATACTACCACCAGCTACCCAGCCACTCAACCAGGCCCAGCCAAGTTGACACACAAACTGAACTACTAAAAGGCCTGAGCTGCCCGTCATGAACTGGGTGTTGTCGGACCCACAGAGTCATAAAGTTGGACGTGCACAGCAGCACTCCATCATTAAATGGAAATGGTATATCAGAGATCGGGCTCTAGGAAGACCTGAAGGCACAAGTAAGTTACATGAAGAAGTGGCCCAAATGCCTATGGTCTCCACTCCAGTCACATTACCTTCCCTCTCCCAATCTGCACCTATGGCTTCATGGGGAGTTCCTTATGACAATTGACTGAGGAAGAGAAAACTTGTGCCTCATTTACAGATGATTCTGTTTGGTACCACTCGAATATGCAGTCCATGCAGTCCCAAAAAGGGACTTCCCTGAAGGACAGTGGTGAAGAGAAATCCTCCCAATGGGCAGAACTTTGAGCCATGCAGATGTATGTTCACTTCCCATGGAACAAGAAATGACCAGATGTACAACTGCGTACAGATTCATGGGCTGTGGCTAATGGCTTGGCCGGATGGTCTGGGACTTGGAAAGAGAATGATTGGAAAATTCGTGACAAGGATGTATGGGGAAGAGGTATGTGGATAGATGTTTTTGAATGGGCCAAAGGTGTAAAGATACTTGTGTCTCATGTGAATACCCACCAAAAGGTGACCTCAGCAGAGAAGGACTTTAACAACCAGGTGGATAGCATGACACATTCAGTGGAAACCAGTCATCCTTTTTCCCTAGCTACTCCTATCATAGCTCAATGGGCTCATGAACAAAGTGGCCATGGTGGCAGGGATGGACGTTATGCACGGGCTCAGCAACATGGACTTCCACTTATCAAGGCTGATTTAGCTACTGCCACTGCTGAGTGCCCAATCTGCCAACAGCAGAGACCAACACTGAGTCTGTGATATGGAATCATTTCTCAGGGTGATCAGTCAGCAACCTGGTGGCAAGCTGATTACAATGGACCACTTCCATCATGGAAAGTACAGCATTTTGTTCTTACCGGAATAGATACTTATTCTGGATATGGATTTGCCTTCCCTGCATGCAATGCTTCTGCCAAAACTACCAACCGTGGACTTACAGAATGCTTTATCCACCATCGTGGTATCCCACACAGCATTGCTTTAGATCAAGGGACTCACTTCATAGCAAATGAAGTGTGACAATCGGCCTATGCTCATGGAATTCACTGGTCTTACCATGTTCCCCATCATCCAGAAGCAGCTGGCTTGATAGAATGATGAAATGGCCTATTAAAAGCACAATTACAGGACCAGGTAAGTGGCAATACCTTGAAGGGTTGGGGCAATGATCTCCAGGAGTTTGTATATGCTTTAAACCAGTGACCAATATACGGTGCTGTTTCTCCAATAGCCAGGATTCACGGGTTCAGGAACCAAGGGGTGGAAATGGGAGTGGTAGCACTCACTATTACCCCTAATGACCCACTCAAAAAATTTTTGCTTCCTGTCCCTGCTACCCTATGCTCTGTGGGTCTGGAGATCTTAGTCCCAAAAGGAGGAACACTCCCACCTTGAGACACAATACTGATTGTATTTAACTGGAAGTTAAGAATGCCACCCGGCCATTTTGGCTTCCTCATGCCTCTGGATCAACAGACAAAGAAGGGCATTACTGAACTATCTGGTGTGATAGATCCTGATTACCAAGGGGAAATTAGACTGACATTAC
The DNA here is from genome assembly GCF_000298275.1 of Orycteropus afer afer. Lineage (NCBI taxonomy): Eukaryota > Metazoa > Chordata > Mammalia > Tubulidentata > Orycteropodidae > Orycteropus > Orycteropus afer. The sequence goes on from NW_006921621.1 coordinate 16,134,864, forward strand.
ATAATGGAGGTAAAGAAGAATATGCCTGGAATACAGGAGATTCTTTAGGATATCTTTTAGTGCTACCATGCCCTGTGATTAAAGTCAATGGAAAATTACAGCAACACCATTCTGATATGACCACTAATGGCCCAGACCCTTCAGGAATGAAGATTTGGGTCACTCCACAAGGCAAAGAACCATGACCAGCTGAGGTGCTTGCTGAGGGCAAGTGAAATATGGAATGGGTAGTGGAAGAAGGTAGTTCTGAGTATCAGCTATGACCATGTGACCACTTGCAGAAATGAGGACTGTGATTATGTGTCTTCATTGTATGTGTATATCAAATATTTTTGTTTCCTTCTGTTATGAACTATGAAATGTAAACAGGGTTAATGTGTTTCAGTTGTATGCATGTTAGTGTATCATGTTAGGTGCAAATATGACTTTATAAATGTTCTTATTTAGAGATTATACATGGTTAAGGGGATGTGTACAACTGCCAAGTGGACAAGGGGTGGACTGTGATAATTGGAGTTGTGTGTTAGCTTGGCTGGACCACAATTCTGTGTGGTTTAAGCAATTGTGATGTGGGTTATTCCCATGATGGAATCAGATGTATATGTTTTGAGCAGCCAATCTGTTGAAAGGGAGTTTCTCTAGGGGTGTGGCCTGCTTCCAATATATTTATGAACATCCTGGGAAAAGAGACACTCTTCTGCGGATCAGGATCCTGTTGGGCTGCCTACAACTGCCCGTGAGTGAACAGTCCACCATTTGGCCTGAAGATCTTGGATTCATCATTTGTTAGAGTCAATAGCTAGTACACTGTCTGCCAACCTTGAACTTGTCAGCCCCTATAGCTGCATAAGTCAGGAAAACCCTCCAGCTTGACATTTGATCCAAGAACTTGGGACTTACCAGTTTCTATAAGTGTGTGAGTCATTTTCCTAAGATAATTTCTCTCTCTAAGCTTTACTGGTTTTGCTTCTCTAGAGAACCCAGCCTAATACAGGGCCCATGGCTTCTTGTTGGTCAATGTATGGGTTTCAGGGAGAGTGTTTATGAACCCCTGAAAATGGGTGCAAATTTTTGTACATATGTGTAAATTTTTCTGATGAAAGCATCTATAGTTGTACCAATTAAGTACTTGATTGTAGAATACAGAGACTAACCCTGACCAATATAAGCAGACAAATTGTCTCTTGAAAAGCCATTAGAAGTGGCAGAAAGGCTGAAAACTAGGCTAGGAAAAAGGAATAAATGCTAAATGTTTGGGCAGCAACAAACCAACCCCACTAAAGTATCACCACAGGAAGAGTTTGTCTCAGAAGACACCCTACCACCACAGGACACTTGGTCCTGCCAACACTGAAATCTCAACTCCATTCTGTCCCCATGGGCAATCTCTAGTTGTCCTGTAATCTTTGGGTCCTTTCCTGCAGACTCAGAACCTTGAGTGGGAGTGTCTGACTGGCAGAGTCCAGGTCATATGACTGTTCCTAGTTGTCTGAAGGTGGGATGGTGGAGATGATATTCCTTACCCCCTTTTCAATAGAAGGCAAAGCCAGCTCCCACCCAGACTCATTCAGTGAAGTATCCCCCTTAAAATAGGAAGAGTGGTTAGATGCAGGACAACCCAAAAACAAAAGAAAAATAGTCTACTTCAATTGTGTTCATTAGATTCTCAAAGGGATCTATAGCCAAAAAAGCTACAGCTAAGAACTACTAATAAAATTGTATTGCATTTACTGTTAATATACCTTTTAGTATACATAACAAACAAAATTCACATTAAAGGTCTAAATAAAAATATTATATAGGTTTGTATCTTTTTTTTTCTATGTAATAACTATTTTCCTATGTTATTATAAAGTGTTCATAAATATCATTTTTAAGAGATGCCTAAATAATTGCATCTTGTCAGTGGATCATAGAGAATTCTTTATTGGAAACTTTTAGGGCCAGATGTGTTTTGGAACTCAGAATTTTTGGATCTTAGAAAGATAATAGTATGCTTATATTCCATAATACTCTCACTGGGGTGTGGGGTGAATAATGAAATATGGTAACAGCTCTATAGAGGAACATGTGGATAGTCACACTAAATCCCAGGCAGTGTTTAGTTCTGTTCTACATGGAGTCACTATGAACTGGAGCCGACTTGATGGCACCTAACAAGAATAACAACAGTCTTAAGGAGCTCTGGTGTCTAAGGTCAGATTGTGTTGCCAAGTGTGTTTAAACTTAAGAAAAATACTTTTTTTTTTCACAGCTTTTTGTATTTCTGGGTTTGTGTATGAGTGACTGTGAACCTGTAGTAGAATTTCATGCTTTGACGAAGGAATAGTTGGAGCAGCAGATATGCTAGACTGCCAGTTAGCAACACAATACCATTCTGCCTTCTTTGCCCTATCCCTTATGGCTGAGGCTGGAAGCTTGGAAACTATATTTCTCTGGATCTTTTATCAGCAGGTTCTAGGAAAGATTCTGCAAGTGAGAGACATTTGCAGAAGATCTGGGAGGAAGAGCAGAATCAGAAACTATTATCTTTCCTCCAGCAGCAGTGACCAGACATGTGGGATTTGGCATATGTGAGATTCAGCAGTGGCCTCTGCAAATCACCCCTCCTAGTGCTACAGGCAGCCACAGCCTTCAGTGACCATTCAGTTCCTGATCATAGTGGCAGTAGAAAGTTCCTAATTCTTTGAAAGTCAACCATGACACTGAGAACTTGTGTCACTTTTTCCTGACCTTCGTTTTTTCCAGCCTCTCTAATAGTTTTGTAAGCATTTAATTCTCAGTATAAATTTCTTTCTTTCTTAAAATATCTGATGACTTCTGATTTCCTGACCAAACTCCAACTGATGCATTGAATCACATGGCTCAAAATCTACTGCAACACTTCTTCCTGCCAGATGACTAGGCTTCATATCATCGGTCACAGAGGTCAGTATCAGGAGGTCAAGTAAATGAAAGAGGAGGCAGCTATAGAGAATAGGACAGGGAAACAAACATCTTGTTTTCTCCTTTGCCTAAAACAAAATAAAATTAATTAAATGAAATTAAATCCACCCAAGACACCTTTCATGTGGGCTCCTCTGGATGGCAAAATAACCCTTCTTCATGCAACCTGTGACCTAACAATGACCTTCTTCCTTTATTTCTCCTATCTCTTCTATTTACTAAAGACTATCTTGACTTCATCTGTAAGGATAAAAATTTTATGCAGTGGAAACAATACCAACTTTTAAAACTTTTGTGAATAAGATCAATGGGCATGATTTGAAAGATAGCAATTCTATTCTTAATCAGGATGAGAGCTGTTATGGATCAGAAGGAACATATTTTTCAATTCTAACAAATAGCGACTTAGAATTTATTATGTCTGTGTCAGGCACTGCTGGAGATATAATGATGGAAAAAAAAACTGATCTGCCCTTAAGAAGCTGGACCAGATAAGAAGTGGATTTGACTATATAAAAACAACAATGGCTTAAACATAAAAGAGTTTATTCTCTTATAAAAAGAAGTTCAGAGGAGCTAGTCTAGGGCTAGAATAGTGGCTCCACAAACTGGGCTCTTTCTATTTTCTACTCCCTTTTTCTTAGCATGTAGTTTCCATCTTCAAGGTCACCTCATGGTTCAAGACAGATTTCTTAGCTCTAGCTCTTTCCATCTTCACCTCAGGCAGCAGGATGATGGAAGGAGGAAAGACCTCTAGGTGAATCTGCCCCCTTCAAGCAGTCTCTCTGAAAATTCCAGAAAACATTTCCACTTATGTCTCATTGATCAGAATTTAGTCATGTGACCAGACTTGGCAAGAGAGTCTGGAAAATGTAATTTTTATGTGAGTTTGTTGCCATCTTCAACCTATTTCCAAAAAATCAGCCAGTGGGAACCCTGTGGGTCACAATGGTCTTATCTCATTGCGCATGGGGTTGCCATGAATCAAGGATGACTCTATGGCAGCTGACAACAACAGCACTGCCATACTGAATAATTTGGGCTCTGATACTAAAGAAGAGTAAGGAATGTATATTGAAGCAACTTGAAATTTCTGCCCCAGGAACCAAAGATTCTAACTAGGGAAATGAGAACCAATAGGCTTGAAAGGACAATTAATAGGATATTGGAAGGCCCAAGCAATGGGTTGTAGAGGTTTGGAGGAGGAAGAGAAGGCATCAAGACAATCAGGAAAGTCTCTTAGAAGAAGTAGGATTTCCTTGGAGGATGAGTAGGATTCAGTAGGCACAAAAGAGCAGTGAGGGAAGCCTAGCAGGAGGTACTGACCTGATCCAGAGGCTGGACAGTACAGATCAGCCTTGGAAGGAACAGTTTGATTGGACCAGACGTGGTGAGATGTAACGGCATTTTAGACCAAACAAGAAGGACTGATGGATTGTTAAAAATTATCCAAAGCAGAAGTTCCAAAATCTCTTTACCAGTATAAAATGTGACGACTAAATTTACTTCCTATTACTGGAATTGACATGCCTGTATTCTATATATGACTAATGCCAGCAAAAATGATCACAATATTTACTCCAATGAGTTCCCTTAATTTTGGATTGTCTAAAATGACACAAAGAATATGACTAGGGAATACAGGACAAAAATCATAAAAATAAATACATGGGAAGCCTAAAACGACAGTCCAAGACTATTATTCACTAAATGAGGGAGAAAAAGACCTACAAATAGAAGCTCTGGGCCTTTTCCTAAATATTAATTGTTTATTTCACAATTCTTTTCTGCTCTAAACAGACCTTAAACTGCCACTTCTTAATATGCTCCTATAAAGGATGATAAACCAAAGAGGCAGTTGGTTTAAACAAAGTAATCAGAAAGTAAGCAATCTTCTTCTCTTTCTCTCCGGCTCGCAGCTTGTTTTGTCTGTTAGGGAACTTTCCTCTTTAGCGGGCAGACCTCAAGGTCAAAGGGAGGTCAGTCTTCTGCTTTTTGAGGTATGGGTGCTTTCACGTTATTTGCTCATTTTTATTGCTGAGAATAACCATTCATTTGCCCACATAACTGGAGCCTCCCAAACACAAAGAGGGTGGGTACTGGCAGGGGGGTTAATCCCATTCAACACAAAGCAAACAAGTTCAAATCCCATTAAATGTCAGACAAACGCAGCAAGAATACAAACATCTCTGATTTAGAAAAGGAAGATAGAAATGTGACACAGAAGTATTCTAATCATTTAGCAGAATAAATTGTGCTAACATGATACTAAAACTGTCAACTTGGTAGAAAAAAGGATAAAACTCTTTTAATAATACAACAGCAATGCTTACTTTTTCACATGAGGAAAATTCCATTACAACAAACAGCCTGAAGCTTTCCAATTGCTTTTGTTCTAGATCAGTGGAATATTGTTATAAAGAATATATTGCTAGCAATCATATTTTAGATCCGAAGATAAAGCCTAGCTGAGTTTTTTGGAGTGAAGTAGAGACAACACTGGCTGCACAAGGGTCATCTGTGAGTGTCCATTTTTGTGTGAATTTTGAAAAGGTAGACCCTTCAGGTGAGTACCCAGCTGGGTGAGCAGAGGGGAGGCTGGAATTCAGCCCCACTTGTCTCCTCGGCCAGGGCACAAACTGCCCTGTTTGCTCCAGACTGTGCTTTTAAAAGCCTACTTATAAAATGGCTTGCTGGCCAATGAAAAAGGAAGACAGAAGAAGAATTAATACATTCAAACTGTGGCATTAGTGAAGAATACTGAATATATTGTGGACTGTCAGAAGAACAAACAAATCAGTTTGTTTAGAATCAGTTCTAAATTCCAGTCTTAGAAGAAATTCAACCAGAATGTTCCTTAGAAGTGAAGATAGCAAGACTTCAGCTCCAGGCAGAAGAAGCAGGTATTTGGGATAGGAAGTCAGGAACAAAGCTGGAAGAGGTCTCCAGGGTGGACCAAGGCAATACGGACAGGACTTTGACAACTTTTCTCAGAAGGGATTTTCATATGGCCCAGGGGGTTTGTGCTTTCTCTACCTCCTTAGATGTGTTGGGGCAGAAAAAGCCTGAAGAATCATATCTGCACTGAGTGGCTCCACAGTCCTCATTCATGCTCTTAGAATATGTCTCTTTGTCCTTCTTGACTCCCTAAATCAGTGCTTTCTAATCTTCAACATTCAACTGAACACACAGAAAAGGATTCTATTTGTACAACACACCTGTTTTTCCAGGGTTTGCGTTTTTAAAAACCCAAACTAAGATGAGATACTAAGAGTAAACAGGCTCCAGTAATCTTGAGGGCAAAGGAAATTTCTAGCTTGAAACACAGGCTGTTTTGGGCTCACTAGTGTGAAGTAGGGAAATCTGTGCCTAGACCCTCTTGATCACCAAGTCTTGCTATTATTCATTCATAGCAATGTTTCAACTTTGCTGTGTTTGGGGACTCCCTTGAGAACCCAATGTGAGCCATGGACTTGCTCCCTAGAATACCCTGCAAACACACATATAACATAGATACATAATTTGCATAACATCCAACCATAACAAACATTGGAAAAAAAGTGGAGAAACAGAAACTTCATACTCTGCTAAAGGGAGTGGAAACTGGTACACCCCCAATTTGACTTTTTCTAGGAAGATTGGAAAATCTCATATATATCCTAAGGGCCAGGAAATCTACTCCTAGGTATTATATACCTTAGAGAAAACTATCTGCCTACACCAGGAAATACATATAAGTAAAGGAACATTACTTTTAATAGTGAAAACTAAATCATCTAAAAGCAGTTATATGTCATTAATAAAAAATTAAAATGTCATGAATAAAATGGATTCATATATATCATCATATATTCATACAAAGGAATATTACACAGCAATTACATTAATGAATCACAACTTTGTGTCTACACAATGATAAATCTTACAAACAATACAGAAAAACTCATTGCAGGGTAAGTAAAATGCAGTATCATTTAAATAGTTTAAACTTGTGAAACAATATCATATATTGTTTATAGATAGATGCATAAATATGTAGTAAAATCATAAAACATGTACAAGGATGATTAATGCCCACTTCATGATCTTGGTTATTTTTGGAGAGGGAGGAAGAAGAACAACATTGGGAAAAGGATATACAGAATGTCCTCTGTTGTATCTGTAATATTTTTGTTCTTTAAAATAATCTGAAGGAAATACAGCAAAATGTGAATTCTGTTGTAGCTGGTGCTGAATACACTAGGTCTCCATTACATCTTTTACTCATTTCTGTGAGAAATATTCCATAATAAAAAAATACTTTAAAAAATGGATGCATCTCCAAAGGATATTTGTTTTCTTTAATTTAATTTTTTTTCCTTCTATCCACCAGATACCACAGATAAGTCAGTGGTTCTCAGACTTTGTTGTGCATTGGTCTCATCCTGAGGGCTTGTTAAAAACACAGATTGCTGAGTCTCACCTCGAGATTTTCTAACTCAATAGGTCTGAGGTGTGCATTTCTCACCAGTACCCAAGTGATACTGCTGATCTAGGTACTACAATTTCCCTTAAGTCATTTAACTCTATTATGGAAGAATAGTCTTTACTCCTGCTATGAAGAACGCAAGAAAGAATGGGAGAATTTCTGGCTGGTGAGCTTGGACAGGTCTCTCTCTCAATCTCTCACTCTTTTTTTAAAATTGTTATTTGGGTGAAAATTTACAGAGCAAATTCTTTCCATACAACAGCTCACATACACTTTGTCTCATGACATTGACTACAATTTCCCACAATGCAACAGCTCCCCTCTCACTTCCTCCCCATAGTCACCTCTTCCCTGTGTCCTTCCCTCTATGCACTCCTGCCCCCTGATTGTCTCCCTATGCATATGCAGCCCTTCTATTCTCCCATGATTGTTCTCTCCAAGCAGTGTATCTACCTATTGTAAATGTTTAGCTCATATGCCCGTCTTTTGTTCGTTGGGCGGGTCTCTTAAAAACAGACGTACACTGGAGAGTTCCGGTAAGATGGTGGACTAGGCAGAAAGACTGCACAGACCCTCTTCAACAAAGAAAAGGGAAACCAATTAACACAGATATAGAAGATGATCCTGGACCCCTGAGCTTTGAAGGGAAGGATATAGAAGTGGACTAAACCCCAACTAGCAGAAGAATCTGCATGAAAATACCAAAAAAAGGAGACATATGGAGCTGTGGTCTGGCAGCGATCCTGAGCGATCCTGACGGCACAGACAGCTTGGAGATTGCTGAGTGCTGGTAGGACCGAAGAATTAACCTAAAAATAAGGAGCTCTGGTAGCATAGTGGCTAAAGCACTTGACTGCTAACCAGAAGGCTGGCGGTTCAAACCCACCAGCCACTCCTC
>NW_006921621.1:16154931-16156162 GCF_000298275.1 Orycteropus afer afer
AGATGAGACATTGAATGGGCAAAGGAGCAGAATTGAATCAATGGAAGACAGAATTAGGGAGATTAAAGACAAATATCTGAACACTTCTTTGGAAAGGGATCAATCAGAAAAAAAGATCAAAACAAAATGAAGAAAGCCTAAGGTTCATGTGGGATAGCATCAAAAGGAATAACTTATGTGTAATCAGAATTCCAGAACAGGAAGACACAAATAAAACTACAGAGAAAATTGTCAAAGATTTGTTGGAAGAGAATTTTCCTGGTATGATGAAACATGAAAATATATCCATTCAGGAAGTCCAATGAACCCCAAACTGGATAAACTCCAAAAGAAAATCACCCAGACATATCATCATCAAACTTACCAAAACCAAAGAAAAAGAAAGAATCATGAGAGCAGCATGGGAAATACAAAAAGTTACCTACAAGGGGCGACCAATAAGACTAAGCTTGGATTTCTCAATAGAAACCATGCAGACAAGAAGACAATGGGATGGCATGTATAAAACCCTGAAAGAGAAAAATTTCCAACCAAGAATTATGTACCCAGCAACTGTCCCTCAAATATGATGGTGAAATTAGGACATTTCCAGATAAGCAGAAATTATCTGTTAAAAAGGAATTTGTTAAAACCAGACCAACCTTACAAGAGATGCCAAGGGGAGCGCTTTGGACACAGAACCAACAACAGCCAACAACTGACCATTAACACATATGATGATATAACCCAGAAACCAACTCAGCTATGAAAGTATCCAAAGTAAATAAGCCTACAAGATTGTAAACAGGGAACCAGAGACACTAATTGACAAATGAGGATAACTACAAACCAAAAAGAGGGAAAAAAACTGTGTCGCTACAGAACTTCTAGATGGTAGGGAAGTCAAGACAACTAAGAAGATAAAACAGACTGTTCAAAACTTAGGAAGAAAACTATAAATCACAGGGTAACCTCAAAGAAAAATGATAAACCTTCACATCAAAATGTTACTCCACCCTTGTACTCTTTCTTACTCATGATTGTGTATATTTTGATTCATTCCATTCAAATTTTAGGTCCTTTGGGGCAAATGTACATCCTGTTTGGTGTATATTCTGTATTAAAAAAATGCTCACAAAAGTTATTCTTGGATAGTAGAATTATGGATGATGTAAAATTCTTCTCTTTTTGTCTATGTTATCTAATATTTCCATAATGAACATTTCCATTATTACTATTAATTATATTATTA
>NW_006921621.1:16156566-16163411 GCF_000298275.1 Orycteropus afer afer
TTAGGCACTATGCTACCAGAGCTCCCATATATATATCACAAGTTGTGCTAGGCTCTGTGATGAGGAGGGTGAGGCTAAGAATTACGATACTACTAAGTTTTTAGGAGCTCTGGTAGCGTAGTGCCTAAGGCACTTGACTGCTACCCAGAAGGCTGGCGGTTCAAACCCACCAGCCACGCCTCGGAGGGAGGGAAGGTTGGGCAACCTACTGTAGTGATACTGCCTCAGAAACCCAAGGAAGTGTCGTTGTGAGTTGGGTCCAACTCAATAACAAATAATAACAACAGTAAGTTCTTACTTTTAAGAGATTTATTATCTCATTCAGAAAAGAGAACAGATTAAGTAACAAGACAAACTGTTCAGGAACCAGTATTCACAGAGCACTGAATGTACAGTGGGCAAGTGCTTTGAAAGGGAAAAATGACTAGGCTGAACTCATGATACAACAGTTCAATCCATGATACAACAAATGTACCTCTGTTTGCCTGGAGCAACAGAGGAAGAGAGAGACTCCAGAACTGGAGAAGGAAATGGACTGCAGATCTAATTGTATTAATAAATTACTATCTCCTTCATCATGAAACTAGAAGAAACAGATGGTGCACAGCTACTACTACTGAATGTTTTGATGAAGGGCCCAGTAGATGGATCCTGATCAAAAGGAGGAAAAATGTGGAAAAGAACTTCAAATTCTCATGGAAACTAGACTTACTAGATACACGATACTGAGTGAACTTCTGAATCTATTGCCTGGAAACAGTTTTTAAACCTTGAATCAAAACTATCCCATGAAGTCATTTTCAAACTAGAGAACATTTTAACTCAATTAATAAAGTATATTTGTCTTGAGCATTTCATTCTTTTAAAGATTTATCTATATGAAATAAAATTGGCAACAGTAACCCTAAAGCACAGATAAAATTTTAAGTGGCAGAGAGTCTAAGTTAACGGAAATTAAGCAGTATGGGTAGAGACAGTGAGAATGGTGACACAATGTGAAATATATAAACTTTGTCATTAAACTGCACATGTAAAAACTGTTTTTTAAAAATGACTGGGCTGAGGAACGTCAGACGGGCACCTGGCCCCAGCCTTGGACAGTAAGCCAGGTTGGCATCTGCTGTAGCCTAGGCGGAAGGTGAGAGGGGGGTGCCAAGGTTTCTGTAATTCCCCATGGTGCATCTGTGGGGAATTGAGCACATCAAGTGATCAGTGAATACTAATGACTAAGCAAAGTGAAGAAGTGAACAAGTATTGAGTTCATACAGAAACTCCTCTTGGGCATAAGTCAGCATAATAATGGCTCACACCCTGCTCAGACTGTGGCCAAGAGACACATGAATAGAAACCAAAATTGATTTCATTATGGGATTATGGCAAACCAGTTATGGGGGAAAGAAAAAAAACCTGTCATTTTCTCCTTTCACACGATTTCTACGTTGATGACCACATCCTAAATGTGTATCTATGAGTTTGCAAAAAAAAAAAAGATCCCTGTAGACTGGAGACACCAATTGTGTGTCTCCATTTCTACCCTTCAGATTGGGACCTTCTCTGCAGGTTACCAGTCTTCTAGTTTCTCCATACAAAACTAGATTTATTCTGCAAAAACATCTATTCACTTTTTCATGTTGGCATTGTTAATAATTTTTTTCTGTGTTAAAACAGTCTTTGTGAATTTCTACTTCCAGACAAGATGGAATAACAAGGACCAAGTGTGTCCTTCTGTCTGGACTAAAAAAAAAAAAAACAGATAAAAAGAATGAAAAAATGAGGGAAGAAGTGGGGAGGCAAAGGGAGAGATTGAACAACGGGATTACAATGGGACACAGGGAAACATATTCCTTATCTTGGTTGTGGTGATGCTTGTACAGGTGTATACATATTTTATAACTTATCAGATTGTACACTTTAAATATGAACAGTCTATTGTATGTCAATTATAGCTCAACAAAGTTCTTAAAAGTACTAGGGAGAATTAAAAAAAAAAACAGTGGAAACACATTTACCATGTAAAAATATTCCCATGCTTTAATTAGATAATTTCCCCTCCTTTTAGCAGATTTTAAAAATTACTGTTAAGCAGAAATAAATACACTGTGAGAACTATTCCTATGCTATTTAATTAAATAATTTCCCTTCCTTTTTTTTTTTTTTTTTTGAACATCAAATTTGTTATTACTGTTAAGCAAAGATAGATATAATGTGAAGCAAATGATGTTTAGGCTTCCAGATTTTCACCTGCAGAGTTCTTTCTGAAGTCTAGTGTGTAATTTGCTATTTGACTTTTCGTTTTTGTTTTATTTATTGATAACTTTTTATTGTGATTTGGGTGAAAGGTTACAGAGTGAATCAGTTTTCTACTCAACAATTCATACACAGTTTGTTTCACATCATCGACTGCAATCCCCTCAATGTAATACCACTCATCCCACTCTTCCTCCTTGTGAGAGTTAAGGTTGTGTGTCAATTTGGGCTGGCTATGATTCTCAGTGCTTTAGCAGTTCTGATGCAGTCATCCCCCATGATGAGATCTGATATAGTGTAATCACTTTCATGATAAGATCTTCTATGAGCAGCCAACCAATTGAAAAGGAGTTTCCTCAGGGGTGTGGCCTGCTTCTAATATATATGGACCTTCTGGCAAAGCTCTCTGGTTTTTTGTTCCATTTGAATCCTACATCTGGTGTATCATCTGGCCTTTAGTTCCTGGAATTGAACCAGTAGCCTACTGTATTGCTTGCTAATCTTGGGATTATCACCTTCACAGCCTGTGACCCAATAGTCAGGTGTCTTACCTGCCAATTTTGAATTCATCAGCCTCTGAAGCCAGCAGCCTGCTGTGTTGCCTGCTGATCTTGGATTTGTAACTGTGGGTTCATCAGCTCCTGCAGCTACCTGAGTCAGGAGAAGCCTCCAGCTTGACATCTGACCTACAGACTTGGGACTTGCCAGCCTCTACAACTGCGTGACCCATTTCCCTGAGATAAATAAATTTCTCTCTCTCTCTCTCTCTCTCTCTCTCTCTGAGTTTCACTTGTTTTGCTTCTTTGGAGAACCCAACTTGAGATATGCACTGTGTTTCTCATTCCCATGCCTACTTCTTTCCTAATTCTTCCTGCCTTCTGAACTTTGTCCTGGGTCAAAAGCTTCCCTTTTGATCTCAAATGGTTGATTGTTCTAAGGAGTGCATACCTCCCTAGTATTATTCACCTTGTAGACCTGTCTACTGTTTGGCTGAAAACTGAGCCATGGGGGTTAGTTCAGTTCTAGGTCCAAACAGTGACTAAGGGCAGTCTCAGGGATTCAACTCAATCTCTATCCAAACAGTAAGCCTGGTCTTTTTCTTCTTCTTCTTCTGAGTTTTGCTACATACCTTTCTCCCACTCTATCTATGACCTTCTAATGTGATCCCTTTCAGAGTTGTTGGTAGTCGTAGGCAGGCACCACCTAGTTCTTCCAGTCTCAGGGTTGTGGTGGCTGAGGTTCACATGGTCCATTTGTCCTTTGAACTAATTATTTCCATATGTCTTTGGTTTTCTTCACTCTTCTTTGTTCTGGACATGGACAGATCAATAGTTGTACCTTAGATGGCCACTCACAAGCTTTTAAGACCCCAGTCACTACTCACCAAAATAGGATATAGAACATTGTCTTTGTGGACTGTTATGCTAATTGACCTTGATGTCCCTTGAGACTACAGTCCTGAGCTCCCAGACCCAGCAACTCAGTCCATCAAGGATTTCAGCTTTGGCTAAGAAGACCAATGAAACAGAATCAAGAACTCAGAAGTAAATCCATCTAACTATGGACAGCTGATCTTTAATAAAGGACCAAAACTCATTAAATGGGAAGAGATAGCCTCTTTAACAAATGGTGCTGGCAGTTTTGCAGAAAAATGAAACAGGACCCATATCACTTACCATATACAAAAACAAACTTAAGATAGATCAAAGACCTAATGTAAGGCCTAAAATTATCAAGACCATCAAAGGAAAATAGGAACAAACATAGGGGCCCCAGTCATGACATAAATACACTATCAAACATAACTAAAAATGCACCTGCACCAGAAGACAATCTAGATGACTGGAACCTCCTAAAAATCAGACATTTCTGCACATCAAAATATTTCACCAAAAGAATAAAAAAAGAACCCACAGACTGCCAAATATTTTTTTGGGCAACAGCATATCTGATAGGGAACTAATCTCCAAAATATGTAGAAAAGTTCAACACCTCAACAACAAAAAGATAAATAACACAATTTATAAATAAAGAAATAAATATTGGGCAGAGGACATGAATAGACACTTCATAGATAGATATGCAAGCTGAACAGGTTGGAGAAGGAGAATGGGACTATACCCATAAATATACATAGGTTTGACAGAGAATATTTCTACACATGTATTTACATAAGCTGCAAATATTTCCATGAATATAGTAGAGCATACAGGCCCCCAACTGTAGAAGATTTGGGCTCCACACAACCTTGATCCAACCCTGCTATTAGCTCTGGTGGTATGGTGCCTAAGGCATTTGACTGCTAACCAGAAGACTGGAGGTTCAAACCCACCAGCCACTCCTCAGAAGGAAGATTGGGCAATCTACTTCCATAGAGATATTGTCTCAGAAACCCAAGGAGGAGTTGCTATGAGTCAAAATTGACTTGACAGCAGTGAGTTTGGTTTTTTGTTTTTGTTTTTTCAAGGGGAATTGTGTGAACAAATTTTAGAAAGGATTTCTATTGCAGAAAGGATATAGAAACCAAAAGAACTTTAGGACTATGGTTGCCATCTTAGTTTCCTAGTGCTTTCATATCAAAAAACACCACAAGTTGTTGGCTTTAACGAATAGAAATGTATTGTCTTACAGTTTTGGAGGCTAGAAGTCCAAGTCAGGCATCAGCTCTAGGGGAGGGTCCTTTCTTGTCAGTAGCCTTAGGTATTTATTGACATGCCAGGACTTGTAGGGGGTTCTTCACATGGTTTCTTTATCCTGTGTGTGTATCTATTCTGCTCAAAAGGGATTAGGTTTAGAACCCACTGTCCTCTGATATCACTTCATTAACACAACAAAAGAAAGTCCCTATTTCCAAACAGGGTCATATTTACAAGTACAGGGGTTAGGACTTCAACATAACTTTCTGGGGGGTACAATTCAATCCGTAACATTTGCCTTAGCTTGGAATATCATTTTTTCTTTGGACGAGCCTTTGTGAACTTCCTAAGAGTAGCTGAGGAGCTGTGAATAATATTTAAGCCTTCGTCACTTTCTTCCTCATCAATTGCTCTATGTGGAAGCACCAGCGTATGAAGTAGAAAAATGGCCCAATACGTACAATTCATCGTCAACAGCTCATGAATGTTCACTTCCTGCCTCCTTCAACAGCAATTCAGAATTGAGCAAGCAATGTAGTAGAGAAGACCTTTGCCACAGCCTTGTGGAATTTCAGTTCCAACATTTCCAGCAAAGGGGTCCTGAAATGATCATGGAAATAGAATATTTTCTTACAATTAGGACATGTCTCATACTTTTCCTATGTAAAATATTCTTCCTCTTCCTTTCTGCCTACTCATATCTGTCTTGTCTCTCAGTACCACGTCAGGGCCTACCTTCTGGAAGTTACCTACCCAGATCAATCCAGCCCAGAGTGAAATCTTCCTCCACAGAACTCAGAGCACCTAAGGTATGCAGCATTATTGAAACCATTAGAAGTTTAGGCTCTGACTCCCATAACCAAGTGACCATGGGTAAATGACAACCTTTCTGAGCTTAGAGTTTCCCATTTGTAGAATTACAATAATTTTCACACAGGTTATATGTTAATTTTATCATTGAAATGTTTTCTAATGGCAATAATTATCCTTAGTGATGTCACAGGGTTAGTGTGTAGCTTAAATAAAATAATATATGCAAACAGCTTAAATTAATGTAAACTATATGCTACTCCTTGGAAGGAAGATTGGGCAATCTACTTCCGTAGTGATACCGCCTCAGAAACCCAAGGGAGGGGTCGCTATGAGTCAGGTCCGACTTGACGGCACACAACAACAACAACAACATAAAATGTTGTACAAGTATAAGGTCCTGGCAGAGGGGACATTCCCCACTTTTAATGACTAATAGACACAGGCCTTGTCTAGTCAGAACAGTCTACCTCAGAAGTGGAGTAGGGTCCAAGTCCAAAGGCTCCCTGTTGGGATAGGCATTAATTCTTGATGGATTAAAGAAAGCTCTGAGTAGCCCCGAAGGAGAAGCTGAGGTAGTGGAAGGTAGGTTGTGGAAAGAGAGTCAGGGCTGGAAAACAGTTCAATATTTTAACCAGTAGTATGGCCATAACTTGCATACCAGTGCAATATATTATAATTTAAGAAAGAAAAGAGCAACACTGCTAAATTCATTCACTGCTGAAAAGCAAGAATTCAACATGAGCCTTAATGTACATATACAGTATATTTATTTTTTAAAAAATATTCCCAATCACAGACCATACTCTTTATATTCTATTGGTTTGAATGAGACCACAGAGCTCAGTTATACCTGAAAAACCTGCTGATCATTCCTAATTCTTGAGGCCTTCTGTTTTTCACTCCTAGAAATGTCCAGGATACAATCAAAACTTACTCAACATATGGAGAGTCAGGAAACTCTCAACTCACAAAGGAAAAAACAGTCAATAGTTACCATCCGTGAAAAGACATAAATGATGCAAATATCAGACAAATACTTTAAGGCTTTTTTAATAACCACACTAAAAGCAGTAAGCATGAACACTCTGAAAACAGAAAGACAGAAAGTTTCATCAAATTTTTTTTAAAAAGACATAAGGAAAAATAAAA
>NW_006921621.1:16163583-16175519 GCF_000298275.1 Orycteropus afer afer
ACAGATCCACAGGACAATATCTAAAGATCTAAAATTCATAACATTGGATATTCAAATAACTCAAAGAAATCAGGAAAAGAAAAATACAGGAATAAGAAACAAATGATAAAATGGTACATATAAGTCCAAATATGCCAAAAATTAAATGTAAATGGTAGAAAAACAACAATTAAATGCAGAGATTGCCAGAATGGTGTTTTTAAAAGAATGAATCAAAGATATGCTGTCTATCAAAAATCAAGTTTAAATATAATTATCATAGGTAAGTTAGAAGAAAAAAGAAAATTTAATACCATACAAAAGGATATAAAAAATATATACCATGCAAACATCAAACAAAAGAAAGCCAGAATGGCTATATTAATATCAGACAATGTAGATGTTGTTGTTGTTGTTATGTGCCGTCCAGTCGGATCCGACTCATAGCGACCCCTCCTTGGATTTCTGAGGCAGTATCACTACGGACGTAGATTGCCCAACCTTCTTTCCGAGGAGTGGCTGGTGGGTTTGAACCACCAGCCTTCTGGTTAGCAGTCAAGTGCTTTAGGCACTATGCTACCAGAGCTCCTGTAGACGTTAGATTAAAAATAATAATAATAATAACAAGAATAAAAAAGGATATTACATAATAATAAATGGGTCAATTCATCAAGAAGAGAAAACAGTCTGAAATATATGTGCACCAAGCTTCAAGAGACATGAAGTAAAAATTGATATAAACAACTTCACTATATAGTTAGAGATTTCAATACTCCTCTCTCAATGATAAATGGAAAAAGTAGAACAATAACAACAAAAAATTAGCAGAGACGTAGAAGAGGTGAACCATACCATCAACAAACTGGATCTAATTGCCATTTATAAAAGCTCTATAAAACAACAGCAGAATTTCTTGTTGTTGTTGTTGTTATGTGCCCTCGAGTCGGCCCCGACTCATAGCGACCCCTCCTTGGGTTTCCGAGGCAGTATCACTACGGAAGTAGATTGCCCGACCTTTCTTCCGAGGAGTGGCTGGTGGGTTTGAACCGCCAGCCTTCTGGTTAGCAGTCAAGTGCCTTAGGCACTATGCTACCAGAGCTCCAACAGCAGAATACATACCCTTTTCAAATGCTCATGGAACATTCACCAAGACCATATCTTGGACCATAAATTAAACCTCAACAAATTTAAAAGAATTGCAATCATCTAATGTACGTCCTCTGACCATTAAGGAATTAAACTAGAAATCAATAACTAGTAAATCTCCAAACCCTTGGAAATTAAACACACAACTAAATAATCCATTGATCAAAGAGAAAATCTCAAAGGACATTTAAAAATATTTACAACTGAACCAATAGGAAGACACAGCATATCGAAATTTGTGGAATATAGTTAAAGCATTGCTTAAAGGGAAATTCATAGCATTAAAATGCTTGTATTAAAAAAGAAGAAAGGTCTCAAGTCAACAATAAAAGCTCTCTCCTTAAGAAACTAAAAGTAAAAAAAGAAGTGCAAAATAAACATAAAGTAAGCACAAGGAAAGAAATAACAAAGAGCAGAAATCAATCAAATTGAAAACCGAGAAACAATGGACAGAAAAATGGAACAGGATGCATGCTTCACACACACATAAAAACTAACACAAAATGGATCAAAGACCTAAATCTTACACCTAAAACTGTAAAGTTCATGGAAGAAAAAATAGGGACAAAGGGACACAGGTACCCTAATCAATGGCATAAGTAGAATATCAAACTTAATTAAAAATGCACAAACAGCAGAAGATAAACTAGGCAGCTAAGACCCTCTAAAAATTAAAGACTTACGTTCATCAACACACTTCACCAAAATAGTGAAAAGACAACTTATAGACTGGGGGGAACTTTTTGGCAATGATAAATCTAACAGGGATCTAATCTCTAAAATATATAGAAAGCTCCAACATCTCAACAACAAAAAGACAAACAATACAATTAAAAAATGGGAAAAAGATGTGAACAGACACTTCACCGAAGAAGACATTCACATGGCTAACAGACACAGGGAGAAATGCTCGTGATCACTAGCCGTTAGAGAGATGAAAATTGCAGCCAATGTCATGGAACAATCTGTGTAGGAATTATAGAATAAAAAATCGTTGCATAAACTTTCACCTAAAGCACAATATAATGTTCAAAATAACACAAAAAAGAAAATAAATGAAATCAAAATTTGGTTGTTTGAAAATGGCAATGAAATTAGTGTACTCTTAACTACTGAAAGAGAGACAGAGAGAAGACAAATTACCAGTATCAGTAAAGGAGGAGCAGCTGTCATAACTGACCCCACAAACATTACAACAGAATACTATGAACAACTACTGGGAGCTCTGGTTGCGTAGTGCCTAAGGCACAGGACTGCTAACCAGAAGGCTGACGATTCAAACCCACTAGCCCCTCCTCACAAGGAAAGTTGAGCAATCTTCCTCTGTAGTGATATCGCCTCTGAAACCCAAGGAGGGGTCGCTGTGAGTCAGGTCTGACTTGACAGCACATAACAGTAACAAAAACATGAACAACTATATACACATAAATTAAACAACAATTGAAATGGAACAATTCCTTAAAAAGGGCAAACTTTCAAACCTTAACCACGAAGATATACGTAACATGAATAGACTTGTATGTATAAAAGAAACTGATTCCACAGATAAAAATCTTCCATTAAAAAAAAAAAAAAACTACCACAATGATAAAAAAAAATCCAAGCCCAGATGACTTCTCTGGTGAATTCTACCACACGTTTAAAGAACAGATAACACTAATTGTACACAATCTCTTTCAGAAAAATTCCCAGCTTGTTTTATCAGGCTAGCATTACACTGATACTAAAATCAGACAAAGACAATATAGCAAAAGAAAACTGCAGAACAATAGTCTTCATGAACACTGTGCAAAAATCTTCACCAAAATATTAGGAAGTCAAACTCATCTATCTGTCATCTATCTGTCTGCCTGTCTATCTACCTATCTAAAATATACCATAGCCAAGTGAGATTTATACTAGAAATGCAAGGCTAGTTCCGTATTTCAAAATCAATTAATGTATTTTACCACACTGAAAAGTTAAAGAAGAATGTGAAAATTATGAAATGGCAAATGTTTTGTTACCTATATATTTACCACCAAAAAACAAAAACAAAGCAAACAAACAAAAACACCCATAAGAAGAAAAAAAATGATGAGTATATCAAAGGATGCAGAAAAAGCATCTGTCAAAATCCAGTACCTATTCATGGTTAAATAAATAAATGAAAATTCTCAGAAATTAGGAACATCTTAATTTGATAAAGGACATTTGCAAAAAATCCCCAGAGTAACCCTCATACTTAATGGTGAAAGACTGAATGCTTTCCCCCTAATACAAAGAATGTTCTCTCCTAACACTCCTATGTGGTATCATATTGGAAGTTCCAGTCAGTGCAACAAAGCAGAACAAATAAATATATTCAGTATACAGTATAGACAGAAAGAATAAAAAGAAATAATACTGTTCCTATTTTCTGATGAGATGATCTCCTATGTAAAAATCCCCCCAAAATCTAAAAAAAGTCTCCTGAGCTAAATAATGAGTTTAGCATGGTCACAAAATATAAGGTCCACACCCAAAAGTTAATTACATTTCATAACTCACAATAAGCAAATTGGAAACCAAAATTAAAAAACAAAACAAGCACCATTTATGACTAAGCGCTCAACTACTAACTGTAACATCAGCAATTTGAACCCACTAGCCACTCTGCAGGAGAAGAATGTAGCAGTCTGGTTCTGTAAATTACAGCCTTGAAACCCTATGTGACAGTACTATGCTGTCCCATAGAGTCACTATGTGACAGAATTGACTTGAAGGCAATGAGTTTTATGATTAAAAAAAGAAAGAGAGAGAGAAATACTTAGGTAGAAATCTAACAAACCTTGTGCAGGATCTGCATGCCGACAATTACAAAACACTGATGAAAAAAATCAAAGGAGATCTAAATAAATGGAGTGATATATTGTGTTCATTGGTTGGAAGCTCAATATAGTTCAGATAGTCCATTCTTCCCCCAATTAATTTATAAATTTCATTCAGGCCCAATCAAAATTCCATTTTGTAGATCTAGACAAGCTGATTCTAAAATCTGGAAAGACAAAGGTACCATTGGCGAAACAAAAGACTTAAGCAAAAAGAATCATTCTACCTGATTTTAAGACTTATATAAAGCAACAGTAATCAAGACAGTGTGGTGTTGGCAGAGAGACAGATGCATGGATCAATGGATCAGAATAGAATGTCCAGAGATTGATTTCCATAAATGTGGCCAATTGATTGTTGACAAAGCTCCAAAAGCAATTAAGTGGAGAAAGGATTGTCTTTTCAACATATGGTGTTAGAACAATTAGATCTCCCTATGCAAAAAGATGCCACACACACACATTAAAAGAAAACAAAAAACTTGATCTCAACTTCACATCTTATATAAACATTAATTTAAAAATGAATCATAGATGTAAAAGTAAAATGTAAAACTTTTAGAACAAAATAAGAGAAATGTTCATGACCTGAGGTTAGAGAAAGAGTTCTTAGATATGAAACCATAATCGTTGTTAGGTGCCATTGAGTCTGTTCCAATTCATGGTGACACAATGTACAATAGAACGAAACACTGCCCGGTCCTGTGTCATCCTCACAATCATTGTTATACTTAAGCACATTGTTGTAGCCACTGTGTGGGTCCATTTTGTTGAGAGTGTTTCTCTTTTTTGTTGACCCTTTATAAAGCATGATATCCATCTCCAGGGACTGGTCTTTCCTGATAACATGGCCAAAGTATGTGAGAAATCTCGCCATCCTTGCTTCTAAGGAGCATTCTGGCTGTACTTTTTCCAAGACAAATTTGTTTGTTTTTCTGGCAGTCCAAGGTATATTCAATATTCATTGTCAACACTGTAATTCAAATGAATCAATTCTTCTTCAGTCTTCCTTATTCATTGTCCAGCTTTCACATGCATATGAGGTGATTGAAAATACCGTGGCTTGGGTCAATCTCAACTTAGTCTTCAAAATGACATCTTTGCTCTTTAACACTTTAAAGAGATCTTTTACTGACACCAAAAACACAACTCATGAAAGACTTTATCAAAATTAAAAGATTTTGCTTTGTGAAAGACCGTTAAAAGAATAAAAAGCTATTAAGACTGGAAGAACATATTTGCAAATGACATATCTAAAAAGGACCTGAATCTAGAATATACTTTTTAAAACTCTCAAAACTCAAGAGTAAGGAAAAAGAAAAAAAACAACTCAAAATAAAGATAAAAATATCTTGTTATTGTTTCTTCTTCTCAAAACAAAGGCATATATTTCATGATAGGTAACTGATGACCAATGCTTTTTTCCCCCCAATGTCTTTTTAATTACTAATGCTTTATGAATAATTTGCATCACTATAAATGGGAACAAAGAGAATTGAACTTTAAATTTTTTACTTATGCTTGATATGATGGCATAATAAATTGTGTTGATGAAGAATACTGAACACGCTATGGACTACCAGAGGAATGAACAAATTTCTGACTCTTAAGACTAATTTCAGTATACTTCTGCTGTGCTTTGCCAGGTTCCTATAATACCTTCATCATAGCACCTTCATTATATCACTGTTTTATCCTGTTTGTCCTCTAAGGGTAGCTTCCACTTTGTTCCTCAAATCAAGCAAGTAACTGACTAATAGTAACCACACAATGTATGTTAAATCTTTTAAACTTGTAAGGAATGTATTAAAATTATTGATAAAATAATTATATAACAACAAAAACCAATTACTTCCATAATACTATAATACTATAAAATTTTTAGAATGGTGCCTGGCACATAGTAAGCACTTAATAAATATTAACTGGATATCCATTTGCAGAAAAATGAAACAAGATCCATACCACATACCACACACAAAAACAAACTCAAGATGGATCAAAAACCTAAACATAAAACCCAAACCTATAAAGTTCATTAAAGATAAAATAGGAGGAAACTTCAAAAAACCAAACTCACTGCCATCAAGTCAATTCGAATCCTAGTGACTCCTCCTTGGGTTTCCCAGGTGGTATCTCTTCAGAAGTAGATTGCCCAATTTTCTTTCCAAGGAGTGGCTGGTGGGATTGGACGGCCAGCCTTCTGGTTAGCAGTCAAATGCCGTAGGCACTATGCCACCAGAGCTCTCTCGTCTTTTGACTGCTATTGATGTCATAAATTTATGCTACAAATTAGGGGCAAACTTAGGGGCCCAATTTGTATTTATGGCATAAACAGAAGTCAAAAGAGTTCTCCAAAAGAGTGAAAAGAGAACCTAAAGACTGGGGAAAAATATTTAGCAATGACATATCCTACAAGGGACTTATCTCTAAAATGTATAGAAAATTTCAACACCTCAACATCAAAAAGACAAACAATCCAACTCAAAAATGGGCAAAGGACATGAATAGACACTTCATCAAAGAAGATATTCAGGCAGCCGACAAACACATGAAGAAATGCTCTCTATCACTAGCTATTAGAGAGATGCAAATCAAAACAACAATGAAACACCATTTCACTCCAGCAATTATGGCAAAGTTCAACAGGACAGAAATGCTGGTGAGGGTGTGGAGATATTGGAACATTGCTGGTAGGACTGTAAAATGGTACAACCACTGTGGAAAATGGTATGGAGCTTCCTTAAAATGTTGGAAATAGAAATACCATTTGATCCACCAATCCCATTACTAGGAATATATCCTAAAGAGGTGATATCTGGGACACAGATAGATATATGCACACTCATGTTTATTGTAGCACTATTTACAACAGCAAAGAGATGGAAACAACCTAATACATTTCAGTATACTTCCACTGTGCTTTGCCAGGTTCCTGAAATACCTTCACCACAGCACCTTTATTATACCAAAACAACAAACTCATTGCCATCGAGTTGGATCTGACTCATAGTGACCCCTCCTTGGGTTTCTGAGGCAGTATCACTACGGAAGTAGATTGCCCAAACTTCCTTCCAAGGAGTGGCTGGTGGGTTTGAGCCGCCAGCCTTCTGGTTAGCAGTCAAATACCTTAGGCACTATGCCACCAGAGCTTCCCACCTTCATTATATCATTGTTTTATCCTGTTTGTCCTCTAAGGGTAGCTTCCACTTCATTCCCCAAATCAAGCAATAGTAACCACGCAATATGTTGATGGGCACCATCAACAGATGAATAGATAACCCAACTATGGTATGTACACACACTGGAATACTATGCAACATAAAGAATAATGAAAAATCAGTGAATCACCTCATAATGTGGATGAACTTGGAGAACACCATGCTGACTAAAATAAGTCAATCACAGAAGGACAAATATTGTATGAGTCTATTATTGTAAAAAGTTAAGGAAAGATTTATACAGGGAAGGAAATTTTCTTAGTTGGCTACCAGGGATGGGAGGGGAAGGTTGTTGTTGTTGTTGTTATTTGCCGTCCGACTCATAGCGACCCCTCCTTGGGTTTCTGAGACAGTATCACTACAGAAGTAGATTGCTCCATCTTCCTTCCGAGGAATGGCTGGTGGGTTAGAACCGCCAACCTTCTGGTTAGCAGTCAAGTGCCTTAGGCCCTATGCTACCAGTGCTCCTGGAGGAGAGGGTATGGGAGGGCAAATTGATGGACAATTAAGAGATAGGTTTGATATGGATGAAGGGAAAAGCAGGATAACAAAAGTGTGTGACTAGCACAATATCACTAAGGAAAAGGAAGATACAGAGAGATGCACAAGAGGTACAGACAATAAAGATAAATACTATTGCAGACACAGCACAGCATTAACAGTAATAGCAAATGCTAATCTATGGGTGGATACATCGGTAGACAGATATGGATAGGCAAACGGGAATATACACATGACCATATATAGGCGTGTCAGACAATATTCTTACATATGTATTTTATATGCTATAAAGATGTCTGAATGCAGTTTAAACATAATAGGAGGCGAAGTTAGGATAACTTCCTAGCCACAAATAAGCAGCTTGGGGCCACAAATAAGCAGGCTGTGGGCCGGTAGGCTGAGGACCATGGTCGCAGAAGACATCAAGCTCAATTAGCATAACATACTACACAAAAACATTGTTCTACATCCCACTTTGGTGAGTACTGATTGAGGTCTATAAAGCATGCAAGTGGCCACCTAAGATGCAACAAATTGGTCGTTTCACATCTGGAGCAAAGAAGAATGAAGAAAAACAAAGACACATGGAAAAAATTAGTCCAAGGGACTAGTGGACCATGCATGCGAACCTCAGTCTACAAGACCCTGAGACTAGGAGAACTAGATGGTGCCTGGCTACCACTGTCAACTGTTTGGAAAGGAATCAAAATAGGAGAGCTTGGATAAAGTGGAAGAAAAATGTGGAACAAAACTCAAACTAATAAAAATAAATAACTAAAAAGATCGGGCTTAATGGTCTGATGGAGACTGGTGAAACCCCCAAGGCTATGGCCCCTAGTGACCTTTCAGGCCTAGAACTGAACTCACTCCCATGGCTTCTAGCCAAACAATAGCCAGGCATATGGGGTGAACATCTACATCAGGTAGGTACACTCCTTAGAACAATCAATCATGAGAGACCAGAGGGCAATATTTGCACAGGGAGATAGCTCAGAGGGCAGGAATGCATAGGAAAGAAGGGCATAGGGAAAGGGTAACCAGAAGGAGGAAGAGTGGGAAAAGAGCTGTTATATTATAGGGATTGCAGTCAATGTCATGAAACAAAATGGTATGAATTGAAAATGAATTTGCTCTGTTAACTTTCACCCAAATCACAATTCAAATACATACATACATATATATGTACACACACACATATACACACATCTTAACTTCAGTGAGTACTGATGACTGGGGTCTTAAAAGCTTGTAAGCAGCCATCTGAGTTGCAAGTATTGATTTCTCCTCCAAAGCAAAGAAGAGTGAAGGAAATCAAAGATGTATGGAAACAGTCCAAAGGACTAATGGACCGTATGACCCACAGACCAGAAGAACTAGTAAAAAAAGAAAACAAATACATTAATATTAACTCATTTATTGAAAAAATATTACTTAAGCATCTGCTCTGTGTGATGCACTGTTATAGATGCTAGGATATTATAGATTATATACATGGTTTAGGCTATAGCTTCTAAAGCAATGAACAGTACAGAAAAAAACTCCTGCCCTCATGGAACTTATATTTTAATAGGGGAGACAGGCAAGAAGTGAAATAAATAAGTAGAATATGTAGTTTGTTAGATGGTTTTTTTAAAAAATGGGTAAAAGACCTACTAGACACTTCACCAAAGAGGACGTATAGATGGAAATTAAGTGAATGAAAAGATGCTCAACATCATTAGCCACTAGGAAAATGTAAGCTAAACCATGATGGGATACCATTATACCCCTATCAGAATGGGTAAAGCAACAATAACAAAAGCCTGACAATACCTACTGCTGGTGAGGATGGGGATCAACTGAGACTCTCATTCATTCCTGGTGGGAATATAAAACGATCCAGCCATTCAAAATGGTCAACAATTTGGCAGTTTCTTATAAAGTTGTACAGCCATTTACCATATGACCCAGCAAACTCACTCCCAGGTTTCCCCAGAGACATTAATCTTATGTTCACCCAAAAACATGCACCCAGATATTTATATAGCAGTTTAATTCCTTAACATGGCCAAACAATTCAAATGTCCTTCAATGGGTGAATGGATAAATGTGGTACATTCATACAATGGAGTACTACTCAGCTATAAGAAGGAATAAATTATTAATACATGCAACAACACAGATGAATTTCAAATGTAGTATGCAGAGTGAAAGAAGTTAATTTCAAAAGACTGCATACTGTATGAATCCATTTGTATGACATTCAGGAAAAAAGCAAAATTACAATAATGGCAAAGGAGCGCTAGTGGCACAATGGTTAAGTGCTCAGCTGTTAACTGAAAGGTTGGTGGTTTGAACCCACCCAGTGGGTTCGCAGAAGAAAGATATGGTGATCTGGTTGTGTAAAGATTACAACCTATGAAACCCTATAGGGCAGTTCTACTCTGTCACATGGGGTCGCTGAAGTTGAAATCGACTCAACAAACTCTAATAACGTAGCCTACAGTATAGAGATTTTGTGAGGCTTAAATGAATTAAAATATTTAAAGGCCTTAGAACAGTGTCTAGGCAAGTACTGGACTCTAGAGAGGTCTCCAGAGTCTTAAGTGATTTAAGCATCAAAAAGATTTATGGCCTGAAAGAGTGGGAAAGCACCAATAAATGCACAGGTAGGCCATACAGGGACCTCATTTAGCCAGTATATTCAACTAACATCTTTACTGACAAAAGCAAATGATTTAAATACTTTGTGGTTCCTTCTCATTCTCTAATAATAATAGTTAACATTATTGTTTTGTGTGTGCCAGACACTGCGCTAAGTAGTAAAAAAACCCAAACTTTGCCATCAAGTTGATTCTGACCCATAGCAACCCTACATCATCCCATTTAATCTGCCCCAAACCATCATTATCCTTATTTTACAGATGTAGAAATGGAGTCTCAGAGAGATTATATAACTTATTCCAATTTGCATCCAGGCCAGCCTGAACCCAAACTCTCTTTCTTAACCACCAGTCCTCTTTTTTTAAAAAAATTTTATTTGGGTAAAAGTTTATAGAGCTAATTGGTTTTCCATTCAACAATTCATATACATGTTGTTTTGTGACACTGATTTCAATCCTCACACTGTAACAGCACACTTCCTGTATCCTCCCTGTGTTCACCATTTCCCTTCATCCTTCTTTACTATCCTGTTCTGCCTTGTGAGCTTTATCCCTGGGCAAATGCTGCACTTTTGCTCTCACATGGTTGATTGTTCTATTGAGTGCATACTCCCTGGTGTTATTCACCTTATAGGCATTTGTATCATTTGGCTGAAGTTGAGCCATGGGTGTGAGTTCAATTCCAGGTCATAGTCTCAGGGCTTCCACCTGTCTTTATCAGACCAGTTATCATGGTCATTTTTATTATTATTAGTTTGAATTTTGTTACACATTTGTTTGGACCTAATATGAATAAACCAATTGTTAAAAAAGATATTTTTGAGAGAATCAGGGAAATATAACTGTGGAGTTGATATTGAATGTTAAGAAATTACTGATTTTTCAGCATGATAATGGCATTGTGGCTATTTTTTAAAAAATTATTATCTATTGGAGATTCATAATGAGGTATTTTGGGATGAAAATATGTCTAGGATTTGTTTTCACATACTCGAGCTCCATCCCCCCAAAAAATAGGAGATTAATTTTAAAAACAAGATTAGCAAAATATAGATAGTAGTTGAAGTTGTTCTTTATATTAGAGTCCCTGTGGTGTAAATGGTTAACGTGCTCGACTGCTAACTGAAAAGCTGGAGTTCAAGTTCACCCAGAGGCACCTTAGGAGAAAGTCCTGGTGATCTACTTCTGAGAAACCAACCACTGTGAACCCTACAGAGCATAGTTCTGCACATGGGGTTGCAACTTGACAGTAACTGGTGGTAGTGGTTCATTATATTATTCTCCCTACTTCTGTTGAATGTTTGAAACTTTCCTAAAAAATAAATATAACTTATTTTCTTTTAAAATAAATTTAAAATGTTTTTTTTTTTTTTGCCTAGAAATCTGCATGCTATTTATTTATTTATTTTAAATTTATTTTTATTATTGTGATTTGGGTGAAGATTTACAGAACAAATTCACTTTCCATATAGCAGTTTACATATACTTTGTCTCATGACATTGACCACAGTTTACCACGATGCAACAGCTCCCCTCCCACTTCCTCCCCATAGTTACCTCTCCCCAGTGTCCATCCCTCCATGGACTCCTGCCCCCTA
>NW_006921621.1:16179154-16212128 GCF_000298275.1 Orycteropus afer afer
CCAGCCACCGTGCACAGTCCTCCGTGCAGTCCCTGGGTAGCAGGGTGATTTTTAGGTTAATTCTTAAGTCCTACCACCACAGGAATCTGCGAGAGCGCTGTCTCTTCAAATAGCCAAAATAGTCAAACTGCTTTTTAAACCTACAAAATGATGGCGCTCTCCAGACTGGCAAGAGTCCACAGCTCAACCCACCCTTCTCTTCACCTTCTCTGCCTGTTCCCAGCCACTGTGCACAGTCCTCCATGCAGTCCCCGGCTAGCAGGGTGACCCCTAGGTCAATTCTTAAGTCCTTCCACCACTCGGGAATCTCCAAGCCGCCTGTGCCACCAGGATAGCCCACGACCGCTGCCAGACTGCAGCTCTGTATATCTCCTTTTTTTGGTATTTCCACGCAAATTTTTCTGCTAGTTGGGGTTTAGTCCACTTCTATATCCTTCCCTTCAAGGCTCGGGGGTCCAGGATTATCTTCTGTGTCTGTGTTAATTGGTTTCCCTTTTCTTTGTTGAAGAGGGTCTGTGCAGTCTTTCTGCCTAGTCTGCCATCTTACCGGAACTCCCTAAAATGTTTTTAAGCATTAAAATTACAATTATTAAACTGATTCAGTTACTATTATTATCAATAACCATGAAACTTTTTAAATTACTGAAACATTGGGACATAGTAGGCACACAATAATGGCAACTTTTGTTACTGTGGGACATTCAGAGCAGCACCTTCCCCTGGCAGGGCACAGGGAGGGACAGACACAAGAGCTACAGAGAGCTAAGTGGGTGGGCACTTATAAGGACCCATTCAAAAGTACTCAGAGGATAATTTATAGGAAGGGAAATGGTGGGAGAACTGAGTGATACAGGAATAGGCAAATCAAAATTGGGAGATTTCACCAAAAAAATGTACATTATCAAAAAGCCACTTCAAAAAAATGCATGGACCTGAAAAAAGTTTATGGCCTCAGGAGCCTGAATGGGTGACATTCTCTACTTTGTGCTCCCCAGTCTGTGACTTCATCAAGGACCGTGACTCAGAGCACCAGTTCTCTTATTTATATTGCTTTGGGTAGTACTGACATTTTCACATCCATGAACAAGGTATGTTCTTTCATTTATGTAGTTCCCTTGTAGTTTCTTATAGCAGTGTTTTGTAGTTTTCTTTGTATAGGTCTTTTGTGTCTCTAAAACCCTCCCCCCAAAAAAAAACCCACTGCCATAGAGTTCGTATCCGACTCATAGTGATCCCTCCTTGGGTTTCCGAGGCAGTATCACTATGGAAGTAGATTGCTCAACCTTCCTCCTGAGGAGTGGCTGGTGGGTTTGAACCGCCAGACTTCTGGTTAGCAGTCAAATGCTTTAGGCACTGCATCACCAGAGTTCCTATTTGTGTCCCTGGTAAGATTTATTTGTGTTTTATCTTTTTGGTAGCTATTATAAATGGTATTGTTTTCCTTACTTCTTTTTCAGAGGCCTCTTTGTTGATGTAAAGGAATTCAACTGATTTTTGTATGTTGACTTTGTATCCTGCCACTTTGCTGAAACTTTCT
Source organism: Orycteropus afer afer (assembly GCF_000298275.1). Lineage (NCBI taxonomy): Eukaryota > Metazoa > Chordata > Mammalia > Tubulidentata > Orycteropodidae > Orycteropus > Orycteropus afer. The sequence continues at coordinate 16,180,692 of NW_006921621.1, forward strand.
ATTCCAGTAATTTTTTTTGCTGGGTCTCTTGGGTTTTCCACGTATTGAATCATGTCATCTGTGAATAGAGATAGTTTTACTTCCTCTTTGCCAATTTGGAGGCCTTTTATTTCTCTTTCTTGCCTTATTGCCTTGGCTAGGACTTCCAATACAATGTTAAATAGAAATGGTGATAGAGGGCATCCTTGTCTGGTTCCTGTTAGCAAGGGGAATGCTTTGAGTCTTTCTCCATTAATGATAATGTTGGCTGTTGCTTTTGCATATATGCCCTTTATTATGTTGAGGATTTTCCCTTTTATACCTATTTTGTTGAGAATTTTGAACAGAAATGGGTGTTGGATTTTACCAGTTTTCTTATTTATAATTGAGAAGTTTGGATACAAATTCTCTCCAATTCCTTCCAGCTGTCAAGACTGGAAGTCTCAGGAATGCTGTTGGTTTTCACAAGAGAAGGATCATTTCTGTTCTTAGTGATCACTCTAGTGATTTGCCCATCTCATATCAGAGCTGAATGGAAATGGAAATGTATCTGAGTCATAACCAGATGAAATGCTCTAGGTCCCGTGAGCTTTTCCGTATTGTACTAGGAGAATTTTTCTGTGCTCTGGACTTAAATAGTTGGAATTATTTTCACCTATGACCCCTTTTTGAAATGAAAGTTTGTCCTCTTTGAAAGAAAATTTGCATTTCAGGGAAAAGATGAGATGCAGTATATTTGATAAATTTCCAAAGCAGTGAACCCTTCTATATAATCATGTGTTATATTAAAGGTGGAGCTTGGGAAAGTTTCTTCTTCTTTTTTTTAAATTGTGATTTGGATGAAAGTCTACAGAGCAAATAAGTTTTCCATTCAACAATTTATACACATTTTGTTTCCTGACATTGGCTGCAATCCCCTCAATGTAATACCATTCTTCCCACTTCCTCCCTGGGTTCTGTTTTCATTTCTCCTTCTTTCCTGCCCCTTCCTGCCTCTGAACTTTGTTTTTGGCCCTTTGGTCTCATATGGTTGATTGCACTGAGGAGAACATACCTTATAGGTGTTATGGTTCACTTTATAAGTCTGTCTATTGTTTGGCTGAGATTTGAATGGGAATACTTAAAAGCTGGAAAAATGGAAGGTATGGAGAAATGGAGGGAAAAGAACATGGAAAATACCACTTCCACTTCCTGTTCTACCCAGTGTTGCAGAATGAAGGCTTTAGGAGGTGCCATCACCAAATCAGGGGACTGTGAGGATAGAACAAGTCAGTGTGTGCTTTAAAAACGAGTGATGGGTGTAACTAATATAGTTGTCGAGAAGGGAAAGGGCCAAATAAGTGGCAGGTTTAAGCAATGAAACAGTATGTTTGTGGGATGTTCCTCAAACTCTTGTTTCTTTGCCATTCTTGAATATGTAACAACCAAAGCAATTAAAACAAAAAATTGAGACACAGAAGGGCATGTGGAACTCCCATTTTAAAACCAATGACTATTATTATTGATAGTTACCTCAACCCCTGTTGAGCTGTTAAGCATGGGCTTGAGAGATTTGGCTGTACTCAAGACAGGAGGCCTAATTAGTGTTTGTTTCCCAATACTAAGTAATCACTATCTTGGGCAAGTTTCTAGCCAGAGAGAGGAAATAGATCCAGACTATGAGAAGGTTCTCAATTTAAATCATACTTCAAAGAAAAAATATTCTTGATACTCTGATACAAAAAATTGGTTAACTGGCTTAAATCACAGGTGCTCTGGTAGTGAAAGGGTTAAAGTATTTGCTGCTAATCAAAAGGTGGGTGGGTCAAACTGACCAGCTGCTCCATGGAAAAAGATGAGGCAGTCTGCTCCCCTAAAGATTTACAGCCTTGGAAACTCAAATGGGAGTTGCTATGAGTAGGAATGAACTCAATGGCAGTGAGTTTGGTTTGGTTTGGGCTTAAATCGCTGCTAAAAATTCCTGTACCTGCTCCGGAGGCATGCTTGGGAACCACACATTTCAATTATGGTACTAGCACGGTGTGTATGTGTGTGTGTGTGTGTGTGAGGGGAGTACTCAAGGGCTGTGGGCGCCCACAATGATTCCTAGCTTCAAGCTGGTCCCAAATGAATGTTAGCTATGAGAACAAGGAAGATAGTGATTAAGTGAACGTCTTATTGCTGATGCAAATAGATTACATTTTTAAATTGGATAGTTTTTAAACGTAAGTATATATAGTGGCTAGGGGAGCTCTGGTGGTGTAGTGCCTAAGGCACTTGACTGCTAACTGGAAGGCTGGCGGTGCAAACCCACCAGCCACTCCTCAGAAGGAAAGGTTGGGTAATCTACTTCTGTAGAGACAGTGGTTCAGAAACCCAAGGTGGGGTCGTTATGAGTCCGAACCGACTTGACAGCAGTGAGTTTGTTTTTTGGTTTGTTTTCATAGTGGCTGGAGTCCCTGGGTGATGTAAACAGTTAACATGCATGGCTGCTAACCAAAAGCTTGGCAGTTTGAGTCCATCCTGAGACGCCTCAGAAGAAAGTCCTGGCAATCTACTTCAGAAAAGTAAATCTGCCATTCAACACCCTATGGAGCACAGTTCTACTCTGAAATAGCGGGGTTGCCAGGAGTTAGAATCAACTCAGAGCAACTGGTGGTGGTGGGTACATAATGGCTACTTTTCTATGACCCCTAGTAGAGCCACAGTTTTTTTTTTTTTTTTTTTAGCGGGAAAGAGAATCCACGAGACCTTTCGTTAGATAGGATCCTGGCAGGAAACAAGTGGTACCCTCAGCAGGTAACTGAGGAGCATTTAAGGTAAGGCTATGTACAATACTTTGCAGGCAGAACTGGTTTCATCTAAGCAATCATACCCCTGCTTAGAAAGGCTCAACGCTTGATTTAATGCTCTGGCTGTTGCCACTTTAAGGGAGCTCCTTAAAGTGTGGTGTAGTGGTTAAAGCATTTGACTGCTGACCAAAAGGTCAGTGGTTTGAACTGACTAGCTGCTCCATGGGAGAAAGATGAGGTAGTCTGCTTCCTTAAAGATTTACAGCTTTGTAAACCCTATGGGGCAATTCTGTTCTGTCCTAAAGGGTCACTATGAGTTGGAATTGATTCAATGGCAACAGGTTTAGTTTGGTTGACATCTTGAAAGTCTTAGTAATTTTCGAGTAAGGGGCCCCACAAATTATGTATCTGGTCCTTGTGTGCAGCTTTAAGGGAGACCAACAAGAAATGGTATGGTACCAAACGACTAATACTGGTGTGTAGTCTTTACCACCCATAGGTCAGAAAGATCAAGAAGGAGCAGTATCTGGAATGAAGAGAGAACTGTTGCTGAAGCTGGGGCTCTGGCTTTAAGAGAGAGCCACACAACAGAAACCATGGCCTTCAGTAGAGGTTATATAGCCATAGCCAACCCATAACCCTGTAGAGAGGGAGACAGGTGAACAAATACCCAACTTCTCTTTCCTCCTGCCCTCTGATCTGCATATACCTCCTACTGGCTGAACTCAAAAGGAAGCCAGAAGACACAGGAGCCCATTGATGAAGTCAATGGAGGTCAGCTGTCAGGGTATGGAGGACGGTGGAGAAATGTAGAGAGTGAGTCTGGAAAGGCAAACAGAGTATCCAGCCTAGGACTTTTCACCTGAAAATTTCAGGATCATGATTAAGAGTAAAGAGTCCCTGGGTGACACAAGTGATTTGTGCTCCACTACTGCAAAAAGGGCAAGGAGGCCACATCTCCTGACCTCCTCTAATCCCACGAGAGGAAGACAGGATTACCAGCAGTAACCCAAGGCCTATTACTGCAAGGCCAGACATGCTGCCTCCCTCCAGCCCTTTCTCCAACCGTTCCTCCCAAAGCACCACCACCTCTCTCCTGGGTTCGATAATTCGCTGCAGTAGCCACACAGAACTCACGGATTACGGGGTTTATTAGGGAAGCACCAGGCTACAACTCAAGTTCAGGAAGAACGCTCAGTCTCTCTCCCAGCCCACCGTCCCTCAGCCAACAGTTTCTCACAGTCTCTTTCCCAGCAGTGCTGGTCCCTCAGTGTCTCACTCAGCAATGTGTGTCTCTTGCGTCTCTTTCCCAGCAGGACGTGTCTCTTTCAGGGGCGCGTGTCTCTTTCAGCAGCACATCTTCCTCATCCAGCAGTCAGAGAGAATTCTGCCTCTAGGAGGCCTCCTTTTGAGCCTGACAGGGTGGTCAAACTAGCCAATCACAGCATCAGAACTCTAAGCACGTGAGAGAGAGTGGGCACCTCCCAGAACATTGTTTTGTGCCACTCCCAACAGAAATACTCCAGGTGGACACCTTTAGCAATCAGGAGCTCCTCAGTTGTTCATAGCAAATCCCACCTTGGAGTTTACAAAGACTTATGGGTAGAAAAGGCACACTAAGTAATTTACTACACCGCAACTACTAACAAAAAGTTTGGTGGTTCGAATCCACCCAGCTACGCCATGGAAGAAACACCTGGTAATTTGCTACTGTTAAGGTTATAACCCAGAAGTCCCTATGGAGTCTGTAATACACAGTACAGGATTGCCATGAATCAGAATAGACCCAGTGGTCACTTTTTTTTTTTTAAGGTTAAGAGTGTAAATAAAATGGATACATCACAAGCAACCATTTCAGCAAAATATTTTAAATTATGGTGATTTTAAAAGTATAGTCATTTGGTATGTATCATAAACATGTTTTCAGATACTTCCAAAGGAAAAAGAAGATTATCTAAGAATTAACAAGAAAAGAGTGTTTTAAAGAGTCACCAGTAATGAAGAGAGAATCTTGAGATTTCAAAATTTAAAAAGATACTCCAGGCTCCAAAGTCAAATGTTGTAGACAAGACCCCACTCCCTTTCGTCCTAACTGCTCTCACTCTTAGGCCACCACTACAACAAAAAGAGCCTTTGGCAGGCACAAGATGCCAAGGTCAAGCAAGGGATACTTGGTCAACAGCAGCTGAATAGAATATATTCTAACAGAGGATTTTAGCTTAATTAAATATTTGTTGACACTTTTTATGTATGAGGAACACTGAAAAGCTGGTACAAAAGGGAGTTCATTATGCTGACTTATAACTGTTCTGACTACTTAATTCCTCTGAATATTTTTAGACTATCCAGATCACTTTTAAAAAAGTATGCATCAGTGATTAATTTTATTCCAATCAGAGTTACTAACTATTCAGAAATAGGCAAAACTGAATTTATCCTTTTTCCTTGAAGAAAAAGACTTTGCTATAATTCCTTGGAAGGAAGGTTGGGCAATCTACTTCCGTATTGATACCGCCTTGGAAACCTAAAGAGGGGTCACTATGAGTCAGGTCTGACTGGACGGCACATAACAAGAACATAAATGTAAGCAAGATTGCAAGAATACTTTGAGAGAACTCACTCTTTCGAAACCCTTTAGAAACACTCATTTACAATCTCTTTATAACATATCAAGATTAACTACAAGGAGCTCTGGTGGTGCAACTATTAAGTGCTTGGTTGCTAACCGGAAGGTTGGTGGTTCAAACCCACCTAGTTGCTAGAAGGACCTGGTGATCTGCTCCTGTAAAACCTGCGGCCTAGAAAACCCTATGGGGTAGTTCTACTCCATCAGGTGGGGTCACTGAGTTGAAATTGACTTGATGGTACCTAACATCAACACAGATTAACTCTGGCCGGTTCTTATGTACAAGATAAGACAGAATTTTTTTTTTTTTTAATTCTATGTGGAAAATACTCTAGTTAGCAATTGATTTGAGTTCCTATAACTCACTCAACTCATTCATTTATAAACATAATATGGGCTTGTTATGGGTTTTGTCCCCCAGAAATAGGTGTTGAAATCCTAACCCTTGTACCTGTATATATGATCCTATTTGGAAAGGGGGGGTTTTCTTTTGTCTCTGACATTGTGTTACTTTGCTTACATATAGGTGTTTTTTGTTTTTTCCTTGTTACTGTATTTGCTTGTTTGTCTTAAAGAATGTTTTCTTCTTCGTATCTTTCAGATAGACTCAAGTGCCTTGCCTATGTACAGCTTTGCTTTTTCTTCTTAAAAAAAGTAAGCATGCAGTATAATTGACTTCTCTGTGTGTATGTGCACAGTTTAACCTGTAACCATCATTATAATTAGGATACAGAACAGTTCTGTCACCATCTAAAAATCCCCTGTACTGTTAAGAGTCATAATCTCTTCCTACCTAACCTCTGGCAATTCCTGAGCAGTTCTCTACTGGTCTGTTGGCTATCACTCTGTTGTTGTTGGGTGCCATGATGTCACCAAAGCTCCTTATACTGTAGTATCATTCCAATTTTACAGGCAAAGAAGCTGCCCAAGCTCAGTGCTTGCATAACTAACCATTAGACAATACTACCTCTGAAGAGCAGACTAAGCATGTAGGGGTCCTTTGAAGGTGACATAGTGTCACTTGTGTAGCACAGCAATCCCTTGGGTCCCAGATCTCAAATCATTCCCGTTTTTTGCAATGTCTAGTCTAGGAACCAGGAAGACAGAAGATAGGGATTTCCAAATTGACCCTGACTTACTCCTCAGGTTCCTTATCTGGTAGCTTTAGATTAAAAAAACCTCTCTTTGCAGAGTTCATGTGTCTGTGGGTGTGTGTTGGGGGGTGTAAGGAGGTGTTGGGGCTGAGGTTTCTGGGTCGGGTTCTTTTCCCAGGTCTAATGGGGAAACAGGATGTTTTGAGGTTCAGTTCTACCAACTCCTTCCCAAGAGTCAGGTCCTCAGGGCAGTGATGGCACTCAAGCTTGGCTGTTCCTTTCGAATTTGGAAATGCGCAACCACTAGAGCCAGTCTAGGAGCTCTGGAGTAGCACAGTGCCTAAGGCACTTGACTGCTAACCAGAAGGCTGGCGGTTCAAACCCACCAGTCACTCCTGGGAAGGAAGATGGGGCAATCTACTTCCGTAGTGATGTTGTTGTTGTTGTTGTTATGTGCCGTCGAGTCGGCCCCGACTCATAGCGACCCCTCCTTGGGTTTCCGAGGCAGTATCACTACGGAAGTAGGATTGCCCAACCTTCCTTCCGAGGAGTGGCTGGTGGGTTTGAACCGCCAGCCTTCTGGTTAGCAGTCAAGTGCTTTAGCCACTATGCTACCAGAGCCTCGGAAACCCAAGGAGAGGTCGTTATGAGTCGGTCCGACTCGACAGCACATAACAACAGGGCCAGCCTGCGACCACAGCGCCACCGCCTGGAGGTGTAGGGTGAGTCTTTTTCCCCTGAGGGAGTTACGGATGAGGAAGTATCCTCAGGAAGGCTGCTTGGAGGCAGTGGCAGCTCAGCCGAGCCCTGAAGGTCTTGAAGGAGTTAGTAAGAAATGGAGGAGCATGGGTTAGGCGCCCGCAACCCCCACTTAACCTGAGCAAAGAAAACAAACCTGACAGAACCTACAATATAGGAGGAGGAGCTGTGCCTGTAGATGCCAAATCACCCAGAGTCTTCAGAGAAGGGTTTTATTCTAAGAGCAATGGAGAGGGGTTCGAAGCCACTGAAGGTGTGTTAATCAGAAGTTTTAGGAAGACCCTTCTAGCTGCTTCGGAAAAATGGGTCGGAGGGAGACCGGGCTATCACTGAAGGCAGTGCAGGTGGAACATAACAGAGGACACAGAAGGGGCGGGGCGGGAGGGGGGGACGCCGGTGAGCGAGCACCTGAAGCCTATCTCAGTCCCAGCTGCACTGGGCTTTCTTTGCTAGTGTGGAAAGAAGGGCCGGTAGAAGACTGAGCATCCGCCCCAAACTCAGTGATCCAGAACGGCCCCAAGCACCGTCCTTTCTTCAGGGGTTTTCTGGTCTAGGTGCTCCAGAACTGAAATGGAGAGGTGGGAGAACTCCCTTCTGAAGATGAAGAACCGTTACCCCTCAAAAACACACAAAAAAAACCCTAGTCCGCTTTTGGCAGCAACCTCCTCCGCCCATGACCTCATGCTTTAAGCTCCCATACAGCCTTCCCCCACCCTGTCCACAGCCGGCGCCCTAGTGGTGGTGGGGTGGGGGTGGAGGGCAGTGGCTTAGGCCCGAGTAGCCGAAGCTTATGTATCCGCGCGAGATTTGGAGGGAAGGGGTGCGATGATTTCCCCACACTAAAAAAAGCATGATTCTTAAGTTTCCCTTGTGCAAATACTCGCTTTCTTGAGATATCTGGAGCCTTGCTCTAAAGTGGTCTATTGAGCCCAACCATCTTTAGTTCCGTTTCCTCGGACTAGGAAAGAAACCTGGAAATGCCGGGATGTGTAAGCGCACCTGGGTGGACCCGCGACCGCGCCTTCGCGGGACTTCGGGCTATCCTGCCTTCATGTTCTGGTCAGCGCCTGCCGGCGGCACCGCCAAGGTTTGAACCCTTGGCTCGGCTTTCCACCCATGCCCTGCCCCCTGCTCGCAGCTGCTCTCGGTTTGGGTGCAGCGGTTTCCCCCGCAGAGCAGGAGGAGGAGACAGCGCAAGGGAGCGACTCTTGGCTCGGGTTTCCGCACCAATGCCAAGCAGCCCCGGGCGGCCCCCGGTGGCGGTCCCTCCTCCCCGGCACCACGTTCCACAGTCATGGCGCGCGAGGAGGGGCGAGGGCGGGCCGCGGCGGCACCCGCGCCCCCTCCTCTCCCTCCGCCGCCCGGCCCCTCTCCTAGGCAACCTCCCTCCCAGGCCGGCTGAGCCGAGATGGAGCCCCCTCCCCAGAGAGCTGCATTTCCAGCGCCGTCTGCAGCACCCCCTCCCTACCCCCAGTAGGGCGGAGGGAGTGAAGCCGCGCGCTTCGCGATTCTCCAGCCCCTTCTTGGGAGCCCCAGCCCCTCTACCAGCCCCACCGAGGCCGGAGTGCGGTGGCGGTTGGCGCAGACGATCTCCCTGCAGCCCGCCTAGGCCTCTGCATTTCAGCGATCCCCCATTCTCCCGCAAAAAAAACCCAACCCCAGTCTTTAGACTGCAAAGCGCGGTACAATAACCGGGACGGCTACGCAGGAAGCAATCTTGCACTGGCCCGGGTCGAGGGAGCCGCTTCCCGGCCACGCCGCCTTCTCCCGGGCCTCGATTTTCCGGCCACGGCAGGGAGTCCGCACCCCGGGGCCGGCTGACAGGTCCCACGCGAGGCTGCAGCAGGGCCTGCGCCCCCCGCCCCATTCTTGATCTGAGGGTTGTCAGCCTACAAAAGGTGCAACCTCCCGCACAAGCAAAGCACACAAATAAAGCCGGTAGCGCAGCGCCCTTAAGGCTGCGAACAATGCCCAGGCCCGCCTGCGCCATCCCAAGCGCCGCGCCCCGGGAGGCCCGCGGCGCGGGCGGGGGCCGCGGCAGAGGACCGGCCGGCCGCGGCGCTGGACACCTTACTTCCTGCTTCCCCGCCCGCTGGCGGACCCAGCTCTGCGGAGGGATATCTCTCCCCTCCCTCCCTCTCTCTCTCTCCCTCTCTCGCTCTCCTCTCCCCCCTCCCTTTCCCCGCCTGCTCCCCTTTTTGCTCCTGCTCCCCCACCCCCACCCCGCCTTTCTCCTTCTGCAAGAAAATAATTTGACAGTCGATTTGCTGACAGGAGAGGAATTTGCATCCTGGATTTAAAAAAAAAAAAAAAAGGCAGAGAGGAGCTTGGGAACGGTTGCTAGGGGTGGGTAAGGGTGAAAGAAGGGGGGCTCCGGGGAGCGGCTAGGGAAGGTTAAGGGAGGGGGCGAGGGTGGGAAGCAATGCAAAAGGTAAGGCCAGGTTACCGCGGCTCAGCCCCGAGTGGGCTGCGGCCGGGGGAGGGGCGAGAGATACATATGTATTTCTGTCTCCCCAGCACACCCCCTTCCCTCTAAGCGATGGCTGAGAGGCGGTGCATGCAGATGGGGAGTAAGTTTCCTGAAGGGGAGGGTGGGTGCACGCGCGCTACCCGGCGCAGCAAATTTCCACTGGGGAGGGCGAGTGGTTGGATGCGGAGAGTTTGGAGTTGCTTGCGGCGGAGGGAAGGCAGGGGAGCAGGGCCGGGAAAAGGGGCTGGTGGGCGTTATATCTGGGAGTAAGTTTCCAGGATCGGGAGAGCCTGCACGCTTGCTTGCTAGTAAGTTTCTGGTCCGGGAGGGAGCATAGGGAGGAGGAGAGGGAGGGGTGCATGTATATAGGAGGGGGAGGGGGGAGCAGATTTCCTGCGGGGAGGCTGAATGCATATGGAGAGTAGATTTCCTGAAGGGAGGGTGGAGGCGTAGACGGACCGAGTAAGTTTCTTGCTGGGGTGGTGGCAGAGGTGGTGGGTTGGTGCTTTGGAAGCCTGGAGCTTCCTACTAGGGGTGCGGTGGGGGAGCACGCCGTTAAAGGAGGGGGGCAAGGGGCCAGGTTCTCTCTTGGGGAGAGGGGCTTGCATCTGGGGAGTATGTTTCCTGGCGGAGCGATATTTGTTTACAGGCTGAGGGCAGTACTGTAAGTGAGTAGAGCTGCGAGAAGGCGGCTCTGACATAAATTAATATTGAAATTACTCCATCAGCTCTGTTCGCCCCCCATTTCACCCCTCAAGCGGAGACCAGTCTTTTCGGATTGCCCATGCACTTGTTGCGGAGACAGCCAAGGTAGGCTAGACGCTTATTAAGTTTTATTAAAAAAAAAAAAAATTAGTTGGGGGATGCTCCATGAGAACGCGGGGGGGGAGGGGGGCGAGGGAAGAAGTGAGGGACGAAGAAGGGAAGTCCCCTACCCCTTTCTTTACTTTCAGTATGTAAGCTGGGCCGCCTTGTCCCTGCTTCCCTTCTCCCCTTCCCTCTTCCCTCTCTGGGCTGCACAACATCTTAGCAAAGGGGGAGGGGTGAGGTGGGCGCTATCAGTGGCAGCCCGGGCTCGAAGGGTGGTGATGGTGGGGGTTTGCATTTGAAGGTTATGATGTTATAAAGCCTTCATTCTTCCAGCCAAGAAACCGCAGGACCCTGGGGATGTGCCTTTTAGGGTTTTTGACATGATGCATATGTGTGTGTATGTACGCTTGCGGGTTCTGTGGGGGCTGGGTACCCCCTAGAAGTTACTGTGGCCACTCGGGAGAAAAGGAGTGTGGAAGGAGATAAAGCTCCCCCTTCACTGCCCAACTTCAGTTTGGGAGACTGGGAAGTTACTGCTGGCGGTCTGAAGAAATAGCTATTTAAAGAGAATAGCAATAAATAAATAAATAATACCCCCAAAACCACATCCACTCACCGGCGGAGGCCGAGAGCACCTGGCTGGCAACCTCTGGCCAGCGCTGGGCCGTAGCATGTGCGCCTGCCATCCTTAGGTTAAAAGGAAACGCCTCTGGTTCCTACGAGTCCCTTCGACCGGCCTGGTAGAGCCAGCTTTGTGGAAACTCACCCTACACTAGATGCAGCTTTGGCAAGTGAACGTGTTAAAGCGGATTGGCTTAGCAGCGTGGCCTGGACTGTGCTTATGAAGTGCCTGGAAGTCATGCTTAGGAATGACGGATGCCAGGATGGCTGAAGAGTTCCTTAAAAAAAATGCCACCTGAAAGCCGGTCCGGGTGCACTTTTCTGCAAGCCACAGAAGAGTGCTTTAAGAAAGGAATTTTAAGTTGTCCGGTTGGTACCAACCTTCTGCATCATTTACCCTTTCAAGAAAGGAGTCGGCTGATGGAAAATGTGGCTCTGATGACCACTGGATGGATAACTCAGCACTTAAGTAGTTAACCAGCAGTCTTTGCCTCGCTTTTCCTCTGTTTTCCTGGTCTCCAGCATGCCGATTTCTGCAGATGAATTATGAGTCGTGGCTCCCAGGTACCCCGCCTTTGATTGTGCTGAGAGTTTTAACTTTGCCAGGAGGGTCTGAGAGTCGAACCCCAGAGATGTCAGGAAGTAAACACAAAGCAGTGTGATCTACCAAAGTGAGTTAAGCTTTTCCAAGTTGCGTAGATAGACTGCATTCTATCAGGGCAAGCAAATGAGTTTAAAATAGAAAAATCACTGTGTGCTATTGATGGAGAGTACTTTTTTCTTTTCTTTTTCTTCTGTCATCAGATTTCCAGATTGAGGGTTTGATATTCCACAATTTGAGAGTTCAGTTAGTTATGAATAAATATTGCCATTTCTCCAATATTCCTAACTAGGCATTAGTTAAACAAATTAGCTATTATTTTTATCACCTGAGAATCTGAGTCTGGTTGGTGTATATGCTGGGAGGGTAAACAGAATCGTTATGTATGTTTATCTCAGGGTAGTGGAGTTATTAACATGCCTAACCTCAAAGCCAGGAGCAGTTATTCAGGTTTTTTTTCTCCTTATATTATGAGATTTATTTTATTGTCTTGCTTTGGCCATTAATCAAGGCACAGTAGCTTTTTTTTCCCTTTTCTATGGAGAACGTTCTTGTGGTAATAAAGGTTTGAAGGCCCATGAATCATAATTCACTCTCTCTAAAACATTGCGGTGATTGCCAAGATTTGATTTATATGAATTGATACCCAGAGTGACACACCTCTTTGAGCCCCGCCCTTTTTAGGCATGTCCATTTTTGCCAGAGGATTGTTCAGAAGCCAGCTTGACATCTCAAAAAGAGCGTTTCCCTTCTGCTTTATAGGCATTGTGAAGATTAATTTTGCAGGTTCCATAGTAAACATGGGTCTTTTCACAGCTTGGTAAGCAGGCTTCCACATAGCAGGCATGTGTTAATATCACATAGCATTTATGTGAGCTTGCTGTGAAAACAGTTGTTCTATGAACTGTGTGGAAAGTACTGAGTTTTACCTCCAATTACCCGCTAAGATCTGCCGTTTTTGTTGAGTTTGGAGCTTTAATTGTTTAAGAGGAGACAGACTGTAATGTTTTTTGCTATTTATATAAAAAAATGTATGGTTACAAAAAACAAAAGCTTTATAATGTTGTTTTTTTCCTTTTTTGATGGGAAAATTGGTCATAATAATCAATTGGTTTGTTGGGAAGTATAAGAATTTTACATGAAGTTGGTTAATCAGAAAGTGTTAAATTGCCTTCCATTTGGTAGTTGGCTGAAATGGGTTTAGTGACAAAGAACTTTGAAGGTGGTTCGCTCAAGGCAAGGGGGAAATGTGTCACAGAAAAGCAAAGCAGAAAAGGAGAGGGTACCAATTTGTAGCCATTTCTGGGCTTCAGATTAACAAAATAAAACATGGTTTCATCCATGAGTTCCCTTCTAGCTCTGAAATTCTGTGACTCTGACTAAGGTCTCGTGGAGAGAGGTCTCAAGAGGTCTTGACAAGTCTCTTCCTGGGCCAACGGCCAAATTGCTTCACGGACTTGGGTGAGCTGATTAACTTCTGTTTTTGTCTTCTTATGGAGAGAGTGGATTTTTATGTTGGCATTCCAAAGAGAACTCTTCAGTGGCCTGGTAATCTTGATGGTCAAATGCAAGGAAATACATGTAAAAGGCTGCCATAGTCTTGGAAGGAAAAAGTATGTAGTTCATTCCCAATTTTATGTGCTAATGAAGATTGGGGCATGTAATCCCAGACACCAAAAATAATTTCAGTTCTTCTTGGAAGTTTCCCCTCCAGCCAGCTGGTTCACCTAATTATATTTGGTCAAGTCTAAGGCTAATTGAGCTGTTCGTCCTAGGTAGCAGAAAGAGGTAGCCTTGGGCAGGAGTGGGAGACCAGAAAGCCCAGTGTGGCTTCACCCATTTTCTATGGAGAATTCATATGTGCGTAATTGGGATTTGGCTGTGTTTTTGTGATACTGCTCACAATAATGGTATTTTATTACTTTCACCATGGGCATTTTCCAGAAAAGCTCTTGATGTTTTTATTGACTTTGAACATTGACATGAGAAGTAAGGATCCAGACATGTGGCTTAGACTAACGCAGATGGTATGGGAGAGTCCTGATTGTCCTGCTGTAAAGGCAGTGGAATCCAGTTCATTTTATTTCTGACCTCGTAAAACTGTGTGGCTGAGGGAGGAGGGGAGGATTGGAATCAGCTGGGATTTTGTGGAATAATGATATTTCTGAATTTGCATGTTGGAGGGGAACCAATGAAATACAGGAGAGACTGAAACATATTTGATTTCTTTTGTGGGGAGTGAGGGACAAGAGCCTTTGGATTCTAGTTACTGGCATGCTTTTCATCAAGGGGCTGTGACGTTTTTAAGAAATAGGGTAGGTCCACAATAGCCACAAAAATTGGCTCAAACATACCAAAGATCTGTGAAGATGGCACAGGACCAGGCAGTGTTGCGTTCTGTTATATATCAAGTCCCCATGAGTTGGAGCCAACTTGATGGCAACTAACAACAACAACCATTGTCTTAGTGGCAAGAGTTTGATGTGTGGCTTTCTGGAGTAAAGAAAATATACAACAAAAAGCCTCTCATATTTTCTAAGAGGTTTTAAGTTCTCAGGATAGCTGCTTATGGGGTCTTTTGGTTAATTTGAGTTTATGAAGGAAGTAAATGATTTTTGCTTTTTCCTGATGAATGACAGTGGGCTGGGGGTGGGATGGGATGGGAGATGCGGAGCTGCTGGGCTGTTATACAGCAACATTATTGTTATTATTTGGATAAAGGAGGAAGAGAACCTGTATGCTTGAATGGCAGCAATAACTCTAGGCTCGTAGGACTTGATAGCAGTTATTTTCATGCCTTAATTGGCCCTGGTTTATTCATTCATATATTCAGCATCTACTTACTGAACACCTACTCTTTGCCAGCCCCAGTGTTAGACTCTGGGAATACATTGATCATTGAAAGACATAGTCATCTCCCTTGGAGTCCCTGGGTGGTGCAAACAACTGTTAAGTGCTCGGTTTGCAGTTTGAATCCACCTAGAGGTGCCTCAGAAGAAAGGCCTGGCAGTCTCCTTCCATATATTTAAAAACAAAAAACCCATTGCTGTCAAGTTGATTCTGACTCATAGCAATCCTATAGGACAGAGTAGAACTACCCCAAAGGATTTTCAAGGCTGTGTCTTCACAGAAGCAGACTGCCACATTTTTCTCCCGCGGATCAGCTGGTAGGTTCGAACCATCGACCCTTTGGTTAGGCAGCTGAGCTCTTAACCACTGTGCCACCAGGGCTCCTTTCCAAAAGATAACAGCTCTGTTCAGACATATGTGGGATCACCATGAGTTGGAATCAATTTATAGGCAACTGTTAATTTTTATTTAATTTTCCCCGCCCCAAATCTAGCTTACAGTCCAGAGGGAGGCAGACATGTAAAGCAATATATATTGCAAAATACGATAAATGCTATGATGAAACCACAGGGAGCAGTGGCCTGGACTTATTTAGCTAGAGTAGCCTGGGAAGGCCTCTCTGAGGGTAGGGGGGATGGGGTGGGAATAGCACTAGGTAGAAGAGAGCCTGTGCAGAAGGACTTTGGCTTTTGAGGGAACTAAAAAGAGGTACAAAGAGTCCCTGGGTGGTGTAAACGGTTTGACGCTTGACTACTAACCAAAAGATTGGCAGTTCGAACCCCACTAGAAGTGCCTTGGAAGATATGCCAGATGATTGGCTTCTGAAAGGTCACAGCCTCAGAAACTCCATGCAGCAGTTATACTCTGCACTCATGGACTCCTGTGAGCTGGAATTGACTCGATGACAACTAACAAGAACAACAAAAAAGAAGTACAGGCTGGACAAAGGGGAGAGAAGGCGGGCAGTATGAGATGATCGGGTAGGGCTTTGTGGGCCTATTTAAGATCTGCATTTATTTGAAGTGTAATAGGGAGGCATAGACTATAAATCTGGAGTGGAAAGTGGCTGCCCAAACTCATGTTGAAAGGGGGACTGCATTGGTGGAGAACAGAGTGGAGGAGGAAGATGTGGAGTTGGGGAGCTCAGTAAAGAGGCTGGTGCAGCAGGCCAGATGAGTACCTGAGCAGGTGGGTGTGAGATGCCTGTTGGAGGTAGAATGCACCAGGTTTGCTGCTGATGGGTTTAGTGGTGGGTAGAGGTGGGGAAAGGAAGCAGGAATCTACAGTGACACTGAGGTTTCTGTCTTGAGCAGTTGACTAGATGGTGGGGCTGTTTGCTGGGAGATTAGGAGCAGGAAGGGGACAGGATCAACATGTTTCTGTTGGGATACCACTAACTTTTGAGATGCTGAGAGACTTCAAAGTAGAGATGCCAAGTTGGTAGGCTGATACAGTACCAGAGGAGTAGCCAGGCAAGAGATAAAAATGTGGGAACCATCAGCATGGAGAGGTTGAAAGCCATGGGACTAGAAGAGATCCACTAAGGAGCCTAGAGAGAGAGGAGAAAGAGAATTGTGAAGTGTTGTGTGTGTGTAAATGTGTTAGTTTCAGTCAGTATAAGTTCAAACTTTATAAAATCTGATAACCAATGAAAGTGAGATTAATAGGGTAAGAACAGAAAGGACACCAGTGGATTTGGCAAAATGGAGGCCTTTGGTGACATTGCAAAGTATATTTTCCATGGAATGATGGATTGGGCAGGATCAAGACTAGAGAGTGTTGGAAGCGGAGTGTAAGATGAGGAAGTGGGAATAGAGTGTGCAGACAACTTGTTGGCAAATGGAGGCAGAAAAATAGAGTGGGAGCTAGAAGGACATGCAATGAAGTGTGTTTTTTTTTTTTTTTTTTTTTTTTTTTTTTTTTTTACGGGGATGGGGGAGAGGGGGATATGTTTGTGTGCTGCTGAAGAAGATCAATGGAGAAGGGAGTAGTACATGATCAAGAGAAGCAGATTGGATCACTTGAGCAAAACCTCTGGAGAAGGTCTGGCCTTTGCTGAAGGAGGGACTCTTCCGCCATTATAACACAGGATGGTAGAGAAGAGTAAGATGCAGGTGAAGGAGGAGGCAAGGGAGACCTGCCCAGGGCTGCCAGGTGCTCTGCCTCTCCAGGCTGGTATCAAGTGGACCCACTATTTGACACCAGCCGGAGACTGCAAGGGTTAAGATTGCATCAGAGATCTTACTGCATTTTTCTGAACATTTGACTGCATTACGGAGCTGCACAGAGCAAAGAGCGGATGCTTTTGCTTGGGGAAAAGAATCTTCAGTTAAAGTAATTTGGACCTCAGATTAGATTGATTTGAAAACTATGATTGGCAAAAGACTTCTGTGATTTTTCCAAAGTTGGGAGGCACTTGCTTAGAGCTAGAAGCTCCAAGAAAAAAATTGGCAAGGGGGTTACCCCTTTTTTGGGCTGCCTTTCATAAAAATATCCCACACACCACCAGCCTTGGTGGCCCGTAGCTGTGGGGTCTGTGTGGGAGGCAGATGAATTGAGAGCCTCTGGGGGAGGAAGAGGCTGGAGACCTGGGGTGGGGTCTAGCCCTGCTCTGAGAAGGCTCGGGAGAAGTCAGCCTCAGAGCCTGTCTCCGCATCTGTAAAAAAGAAAAAAAAAAAAAAAAAAAGGGTGATACCATCTGTCTTCTATCCTCTTAGAGTTGTTGTGAGGATTGAATCAGATAATGTACAGAAAGTGCTATGTAAACTGTAAGAGGCATGGTACACAGGCAGCAGTGGGGTGAATTGATCTTCAGTCAGATCCCCTTTTCAGATATAAAACCTGACAACCAGTGAAAAACGCCCCTTAATTTCTCAAAGCTTCTACAAAAACTCTGTTCACCATGTCCATGTTACTATTGTTCCCTCCTTGTAGCCACTTTCCATTTGGGCTTTTCAAGTCCTTTATAGTCTCTCGAGGAGCCTTGTGGTACATTGGTTAAGTGCTGACCTGTTAACCGTGAAGATCGGCAGTTCAAACCCACCAGCTGCTGTATGGGAGAAAGATGAGGCAGCCTGCTTCTGTAAAGATCGACAGTCTTGGAAACTCTATGATAGGGACAGTTCTACCCTGTCTTGTAGGATTGCCATGAGTCTTAATAGACTCGACGACAGTGAGTTTGGTTTGATGATCCCTTGGGTGAGACTGCTCTTGTCTAATGACTGGCATTGGAAATGCTGGCTGTGAGATGCTGGTTAATACAGGTTCAAAATACTGGGTCAGACTGATTCCATAATTCAGAATTTGAGATCTACCCACCGAAATGGCCAAACGAACTTGAATTGTCTTCTTCTCCCTCCAGAAACTGTATGGATTGAGTATAGGGGAACCTTGAACTTACCTAAGAAACTAAGAACCTAAAGTCAGGTGATTTTAGTGGTGTTCATTTGTGTTCAGCGTTTGTTTTACAGAGCAGGACTATTCTGTAAAGCTAACCAGTTGCTGGTGAGTTGATTTCAACCCATGGCAACCCCATGTGTATTAGAGTAGAACCGTGCTTCATGGGGTTTTCAGTGGCTACTTTTCAGAACTAGATCACCAGACCTTTGTTTGGAGGTACCTCTGGGTGGACTCCCACCTTTCGGTTAGCCCTGGACAACATTAACTGTTCATACCACCTAGGAACTCCTCAATAAAGCTTTGTGTTACTGTTACGTACCTTTGGGTCCCACTCATAGCAACCACATGTATCTGGATAGAAGTGTCCTATAAAGTTTTCTAGATTATAATCTTTACGGAAGTAGATTGCCAGGTCTTTCTTCTGTGGGGCTGCTGGGTGGATTTGAACCAACAGCATTTTGATTAGCAGCCAGTCACTTAAGCAGTGTGTCACTAGGGGTCCTAAGTTAAGTCTACCCAAAAGTAAACATTAGCCTTTCATCTCCCTGTGCCTATTGAAAAGCCATTTCCATTTTTAAAAGACATCTGGTGTTCTTCTCTAATTGGACCCTTGGCCTAAGATGGTGAGGATTTATTTATTTATTTTAAGATTAATATTCACTATGAAAAACCTTTAAGAATACATAGCAAATAGACTAACGTAATGAACTTTTGGGGACACATCACCCAGATTTAGCAGTTAGGGAGATTTTGCCACACTCGAGGATAATGGGAGTTCTTCCTGTATTTGTATGATAAACACAAGTTGTCGGTTTTGAAAGATCAGTGGAACTGATATCATTTTGGTTTCATAGAGACCAAATTTCCTCTGAGAGGGAAATAACCAACGAAAAATCAGAAAGAGAAAATGGATGCCGTTAAATGTTTACCTAATGTTTTACAGTTCCGAAGCCTTTTTGGCCTGTCTTATTTCACTTATGTCTGACAAAAACCCTAGGAGGTAGATATTACTCTCATTTTATAACTGAGGAAACTGAAGCTCAGGAAGTAGAATTGAAAAATTAAAAATAAGCGGTTAACCCAGAGTCACATGTCCAGCCAGTATCCCAAACTATTTGAATAGTCTCCAAATTTTGTGAATTTTCAAATAGATGATGCTATACAGTATTAACTAAGAATGTGGTACAGAATGTATGCAAGATATCCTGGAAACAAAGATCATCTGGGAATTTTGGGCCCGCAACCCCTTTGACCTTAATTAGAGATACTCAGATGATTTAAGCATGTTTTGGGTATTACATTTTTTAAAATCTTGAAGTGTCTGGCTCCATCATTCTGAAGCACGTAACTCTAAGGGTGCCTCCTATTTAAAGCCAAGTCTTGACTGTAACAAATCAAGGAGCAATTCCTCATCAACTGCCCGCTCTTCAGCCCCGTCCTTTCTGTGAGGCCTCTCAGTGGAGGAAACCTAGGCAGTCCCAGTGGTAATTTCTAGATGGTGTGGCCTTTAGCCTGGGTTCCAGCTTTTTATATAATCGGGTCCTGAGCAGTTTGCTACCTTGAAAAGAATCTTTCCTGAACGCTCATAGGGGTCTTTGCCTTAACACAGGCTGTTCCAAAGGCCTTCCTTGGTCTTTGGGAAGCTGCCCCTAATCTAAGTCCTTTGAAAAGAGATTCAAAAGAAAAAGAAAAAGAAAAAAAAAAAAAAAAAAAGTGGTGTTTATGCCCACGGAGTTTTAATAGGGGTGTTGTTTGAGTTCCCTCAGTTCACACAATGGAGATACCAAGCTCTTGAAATTCATCTCAAGGGTACCAGTAATGAGGCTATTCTGAAGTATTGGGGCTTGTTCGCTTTTCTTTAATTGGGTGAATGCCAGTGAGTAGAAGGTTTATGGGGGAGCCACAGTAGGTAAGGACATTTAGGGGCTTCTTTCCTTTCAAAAGAAGGAGCTCTGGTAGCGTAGTACCCGAGGCATTGGACTGCAAACAAGAAGGTTGGTGGTTCAAACTCACCAGCTGCTCCACGGAAGGAAAATGGGGCAATCTACTTCCGTAAAGATTTACCATCTTGGAAAGCCAGTGGGAATCACTCTGAGTTGGAATCGACTCGCTGGCAGTGAGTTTGGTTTTAGAGTTTTCCTTTTGAAGAACCTGAGCTCTTTTGGAAGCCAGTATGGAATCAGAGTTCACTGTGCTCATTCTTTAAGTTTCTAGAGTGCTCTTTGTGCTTGGTCCTCTGCCAGGGCTGTGAAGTGGGCTTCCAGGCACTGACCTTGGGACCTTGGAGCCCTTGGTTCATAGGGCTGCTTGGTTCATAGGACATACCTACCACTGGACTTGTCTATAGACTGGAAACCTCAGGAGGGCAGAACTGAGTCATCACACAAGTTTGGATCCCCAGCTCCTAGCACAGAGCCTGGGACTAGCTGGTGCTCTATGAATGTTTACTTCTTTAAGAATCAGCTATGTTCTTGCTTTTGCTTTTTGTTTTCTTGCCTCTAGTTTTCTCTCCGTTGGTTCTTGTTGGAGGGAGAAACCCAGGCCACTGTGCCACCACTGTCAGTCAGCTGCTGGAGAAGACCAGACTAGAGAAGTGTTTCCTTCCCCCTCGCCTGCTTTGGCCTTGCTAGGGTGGTGGTTAAACTGAGCTGTCCAATGCAAATGCCTCCCCCATCCCCCAGTCCTTTTAATAAGTGACATTTTGTTAAATCAGTTATTCAAGGCCTTATCTGTATTTCTGTCTGTGCTGGCTTAGTCAAAATAGGAAAGCGAGTGAATATTAGATTTCTTCACCCGCCCCCTTCTCCTTCCCCTTTGAGCAACTCTACGTAAGATTTCTGATAGGGGAGGGGTGGTGTGTCCTTGAAGAAGTAAACGCTGCCTGCAGAAAAATGTGGAGGGCTTTGACTTGTAGCGAATGCTGTTTTTCAGCAGCTGTGATTTTTCCATTTTTCTTTTTCTTTCTGTTTTGATTAGTGGAACTCATTGTGCTCAAGGGTTGGGATTGCGTTGGGGGAGGGCGCGTGCAGGGAACAACATTTACTGGGAGAGCTCGAGTTGGGGAGGGGGAGGGAGAGAAGGGATTTATTGAAAATATATGTCAACTTTTGCTATGATAAAGCAGTAGGCATGTAAAAATGCAACAGGGAAATCATTATTGTGGTAATATAGGCAGAGCTCTGCTTTCTCATTAACAGAGCTTAGTCCACGTGGAGGAGGGGGCAGCCTGGCTGCTTTGAGAGTTGGGATATTCAATAATAGCAGAAACTCAGGGGATGTCTCCATCCTCCCCATCTCACTCCCTCCAGCTGCCTTCTCCTTTCTTTCTCCAAACAGTCTGTAACCTTTTTTAAAACTGCTTGTTAGATTTCATGGTCTTCTTCCTTACCGTGCCACCCCCAAAGTGCTTTAAGGACTGTTTAATTTTTAAAGTTCGAGGGAATTAAGATAAATTTGCTCTTGGCAACTCAAGGAGAATTTTAGTAACACTAGGTGAGTCAGAGATTGGATTATATTCCTCACACCCAGTCAGCACCAAGAAGAGTCTATTTCGGGGCTCAGGAATTTGCAGAGGCCATGGGGTGGCTCAGAATTAGGGTTCCAAATTGTTTTAATAGTAGTAGCTCCTATTTATAGAGAGCTTCCTGGGAGAAAGATGAGGCACTCTGCTTCCTTAACCATTTTCAGCCTTGGAAACCCTATGGGCAGTTCTACTATGTCCTAAAGGGTAGCTATGAGTCAAAATTGAGTGGATGTTAGTGAGTTTGGTTTTGTTTTTGGGTTCCTAGGTGCCTGGCCTTGTGCTTAGTGTTTCAGCCATTGCATCAGAATCACAATTTTAAGAGTCAGATGATGACGTCTGCTTTATGCTCAAGGAAACTGAGGCTCGCAGCACCTTGCTTTTAAAGACACGCAGGTGCTAAGTTTCAGAGCTAGTGTCCAAATCTAGGGCTTAACTCCAAAGGCTGGTTCTTGCTACTGCCTTTAGGACTTGGTAGTCACTTGTTCTGTATAGGCCTCTAGATTCTAAGTACTATTGACAAAATAGAGACATCTACGAGCCCTGCTGTTGACAGTTATGCGTAGAGTGTCCAGGATGTTGAAGAGAACCTTTACCAAGCTCCTGGACAGAGCTGTCATTCTGAGGAAGATGTATGTTAGGGTCTCACACCCTTATTAAAAGTGGTGAGTACCCCTACCCCCATCACTGCCAGCTTACAGTAACTTTACTGACGATTTATTCCTCAAGCATTTTTTGGGTTCCTGCCAAGTGCCAGGATTGTACCAATGGCTGGAAATACCAGGACAAATAAGACAAGGAATTTCGGGTCTAGTGGACAGCTGTCATGGGAACATCTAAATATGATACACAGTGATGCTTGCTTACAAAAACACAATTTCAGAAGTAGTAGGTAGAGAGATTGTGTAGGACAGCCAGGGAAGTAAGTTTTCAGAGAGAGGTGAGACGTGGTTGGGTTCTGCAGGACTTGTCAGGTAGACAGTGAGCAAGGGAGCAGCAGATAGCAGGGATACCGTACTACATGTAGTCAGTCTGATCACAGTGGTCCAATCTGCAACCAGTCATAGGGATGGCACAGAACCAGGCAGCATTTCATCGTGCCTGGGGTCACCATGCATTGGGGCCGACTCAGTGATGGCAGCTAGCAACAACAACAACAATTGAAGCATCGTGTTCAACTTCAAGGCCTACAAATCTGTAATAGTCTCCTAGTGCTGCCGTAACATAGTGCCACGATTTGAGTGGTGTATCAGAGCAGACATTTGTCTCACAGTTCTGGAGGCTAGAAGTTTGAAATTAAGGTGTTGGCCGTGTTGATTCTTCCTGAGGGCCCTGATGGAGAATCTGTTCATACCTCTCTCCTAGTGTCTGCAGTCCTTGCCGTTCCTTAACATTCCTTGCCTTGTAGATCATTCCAGTCTTTGCCTCTGTCTTCACATGGCTACCTTCCTTTTGTGACTCTCTCTCTCTTCTTTTTCTCTTTTATAGAACACCACTCACACTGGATTAGGATCCATCATACTCCAATATGACCTCATGTTAACTGATAACAACTTCAAAGACCCTATTTCCAAACAAGGTCACGTTCAGAGTTAGATTCCAAAAAACCAAACTCACTGCCATCGAGTCAATTCCAACTCATAGTGACCCCCATTGGGTTTCTGAGGCTGTAAATACTTTATGGAAGCAGATCACCCCATCTTCTTTCCACAGAGCAGCTAGTGGGTTTGAACCACTGACCTTCTGGTTAGCAGCCAAATGCCTTACCTGCTATGCCACCAGAGCTTCTTAGAGTTAGATTGGGACTTCAGTATATCTTTTTAGGGTAAGCAATCCAGAATACTATCTAACTTCACTTTCCATCACCTTCAGCTTAATGCTCTATAACTGTGCTGTCCAATATGTTGGTTGTTATTTAAATTTAAATTAATTAAAAATTAAATAAAATTAAAAAATTAAATCCCCATTTGTAGCTACACGCTAAGTGCTCCAAAGCCATGTGTGGCTAGCCATTGGGTAGCATGGATCTAGAACATAGTCATTAGTGCAAAGAGTTTTGTTTGATTGCACCACTTTGGAACATTGCTCTCCTATTTCCTCTGCATGGAATGCCTTCTCTTGCTTTTCACCTGGTTTCCTTCTCTTTCCTTCCTTCAGAGGCCTTCCCTAAACACCCCACACTGGGCTTTCATGCCATTGTGCATCTAGATTGCAATGACCCCTTTATGTCTCACAGGAATTTAAGTTTCTTAAGGCATGAGCCATGTCTTGTTTATTGTTATGCTCTGTCTTACTTACCCTGAGTCTCCAGTATCCGGCTTGGGGCCTGGCATATACCAGGTTCTCAGTGAAAGTTGCCAGGTGATGAGGCTCGAGAGGTAAGCGGGGATTGGGCATGGAGAATTTGTTGTCTATTGTGGAGCTTGGTGTTGACCCTGTAGGCATAGGAAGAACCACTAAAAGATTTGGAGTGAAGAGAGGAGTGTGTAGAAATGATTCAAGTCAGATTTATGTTTTATTAGAAAGATCACTCTGAGATACGGAGGACAGGCTAGAGGGACTAAGCCTGCAGGTCAAGACATCAGTTAGGAAAGTGTTGGAAACACCCAAGTGAGAGTACCAAGCATCTGGACTTCTTAGGTTGTGGCAGTGGTATGATAAAGGAGCAGCATTATCATCTTTCTGAGTCAGAGTCTCTTCCATTTCTCTCTCCACTTTGGGTGTTCTTTTCAATTTTTGAAGGGAATCTTTGAGAGAATTCCCTTCAGTTTACTCTGGATCCCTGAACCTATGCCTTCTTTCAAGCCCCTGGCTGTGTACTCTGTAACAAACCCCTTTCTACACTCTGTGTTGATGGTGGGCTGACCTCCTGCCTCTCTCCCTGCCCCAAGCTCATCTGTTCTTTACTCTTCAAGGTATGTCTAACCCTTCATTATTTTACAACTAACCCTTATGAGCTGATCTGAGCAGAAGCACAGAATACAAAGTTTCAGCCTTCTGTTTTCTTTAACCCAGGCCAAGTCCTTCTCCAAAGACACTTTTAGGGGCCTAATTTTAAGAAGTTTGTAGGGAGTTTTGGGAATGTTACTGAGAAAACCCTCAGATCAGTCTAGTCTCTTTGAAGTAGTTAGAACCAGGCTGCAGTGGTGTCACTAAGGGAGGTGTGTGGGGGGGTGTGAACCACACTGGGTGACACTGTCAGAGGGTGGCAACAAAATGACTATTTAGAAAATTTTTGTGCAGTGTTTTAGCAGAAATTTATTATTTTTTAAAAAATATTCCTGTAGTTGTTTATAGCAATTTTTTTTTTTTTTTTTTTTAAGTCTAACTTACATGTATCAATATACCTACAAGGCTAAAACTGCTTTTTGAACCTTGTAATGTACTCTGGTCAGAGCTGTCATTATTACTGAATTACAGTGATGCTTTGAATCACATGGTTTCATCTGTACATGCTATAATCATGAACTATTGTTTTTGTTGCTGATAGTGTTTTTATAGTCAGTTTTGTGAAACTTTCTGGTGTTTTAGCTACAATATTGTGGTAGTTAGTATTTATGAACGTACATCAATAACTTTTTTGAGAATGAAATAATAAAGGAAAAAAAGGAGAAAAATAAAGAAAAGGCCTCTGCTCAGTTATATACAGTGAAGTAACTAATAATGTTGTAATTCAGTGTAAAAAGATTTTACAAAACAATTTTGTTGTTAGTATTCACATAATCTAAGAAATATTATTTTAGCAGCTTATAACTATGTCACATATTATTCTATGATTAAAATTGATAATAAATATTACTAAGTGTGTTGGTTCTCTAGTACTGCTGTAACAGAAGTACCACAAGTCTTAAACTTGAGCTTTAGTTCTGCCTCTCATTCTAGGCCCAGTGGAGCTGGAGGCTTCTTCTGACTCTTGCAGCTGCTGGCTGCTGAGGCTGACGAACTCAAGGTCAGCAGGTAAAATGGCATGATCCCAAGATTATCAGGCAACACAGCAGGCCACTGGTTCAAGTCCAAGAACAGTCCCAAAATTGGCAGGCAATGCAACATGCCACTGGTTCACATCCAGGAACTGGAGATGAAGCCTTGGCCAAATGCAGGATCCAAATGTGTCAAAAAGCTAGAGACCTTTCCCAAAGCTTCTCCATAT
Source organism: Orycteropus afer afer (assembly GCF_000298275.1). NCBI lineage: Eukaryota > Metazoa > Chordata > Mammalia > Tubulidentata > Orycteropodidae > Orycteropus > Orycteropus afer. Next base: position 16,206,342 of record NW_006921621.1, read on the forward strand.
GTACTGGGAGAGGCCATATCCCAAAGATAACTCCCCTTCGACTACTTAGCTGCTCACAGCAGATTCCACCATGATTACAATCTCATCATGGGGAATAACTACATCTAGCTGTCAAGCTACTGAAAACCACAGCCCAGCAGAGTTGACACACAACCTTAACTACCAAGCTAATGATATGGTCTGTATGGTCTGGTATGGGAGGTGGTCCATGTGAAGAGTGACATCATGAGTTACCACACTGGATGACACCACCCTAGTGGCACCACTGCCGGGATGGCTGAATGTGGAGATGCCTAAAAAGATTATTTTCTTTAGGAAGAAAGGTAGTGCTCCAGATGTTACTTACTTTTGAGGGCAGGATACACTTCAGAATATAATAGCTACCTGCTAAGAGCAGATGGGTACTGTCATTGTACGGATACTTTATTTAATCCTCAGAGCAACTCCACGTGGAAGACATTACTATCCCCATTATACAGGGAGAAAGTGGAGGCAGAAAGCCCTATGACTAGACAGCTGCAGTGCAGGGATTGTTTGAACCTAGGAACCCAGGCCTGGGTGACTATAAAAGAAGATATTTTTCCTACTTTCCTACTTCCCATTTAACCTTATCAAACAGTGTTGTTTTCAACTCATGGTGACCCTATGTGTTACAGAGTACCACTACTCTATAGGTTTTCTTGCCTGTAATCTTAATCGAAGGAGCTCTGGTAGCACAAAAGTTAAATGCTTGTTGCTAAACATGCGGTCCACAGTTAGAATTCACCATTGCCTTTAGGGGAGAAAAGACCTGGAAATCTGCTAAACCTAGACTAGGTAAACCCTATGGAACATTTATTTTCTATCTTACTGGGGTCACTGTGAATTGGAATCAATTCAGTGGCACACAACAACAATATATATATGTGTATATCTGGTGGCATAGTGCCTAAGACATTTGACTGCTAACCAGAAGGCTGGAAGTTCAAACCCACCAACCACTCCTTAGAAGGAAGATAGGGCAATGTACTTCTGTAGTGATACTGCCTCAGAAACCCAAGGAGGGGTCACTGTGAGTCGGATCCGAATTGACAGCAGTGAGTATATATATAGCGCATAGATATATATACATATTTAACTTTGAATTATGATTTGGGTGAAAATGTACAGTTCAAATTAGTATCTCATTCCTCAGTTCATACATATTTTGTTTTATGACATTGATCTCAAACCCTTCAATGTCCCAACACTCTTCCTACTTCCTCCTTAAGGTTGCCATTTCCACTTGTCCTTTTTTCCTGCCTTCCTGATTTCTGAGCTTTATCCCTGAGCAGGTGCTGCCCTATTGATCTTGTATGGTTGATAGCACTAAGGATTAGCATGTGGTTGTTCACCTTGTAGACCTGTCTATTATTTGGCTGAAAGCTGAGCCATGGGGCTGAGTTTAGGTTCAGACTTGAAGGGTATCTAAGGGGCATGGTCTCGGGGATTCCACCAGTCTCTTTCAGTTCAGTAATCTTGGTCTTTTTTATGATTCTGAGTTTTGTTCCACATTTTTCTCCCATTCTTTCCACGACTTCCTGTTGTGATCCTTTTCGGAGCAATAAGAAGTGGTAGTCGGGTAGCATGTAGTTCTTTTGGACTTAGGGTCTTGGAGGCTGGGTTTGCATGATCCATTAATCCTTTGAACTAATGATTTCCTTGTGTGTTTGATTTTCTTCACTTTCCTTTGCTCTGGATGGAGAGAGATCAATAGTTTCACTTTAGTGGTTGCTCACAAGCTTTTAAGATCCCAGTCACTACTTACCAAAGTAGCAGGTAGAACATTTTCTTAGTGGGTTATATTATGTCAATTGACTTTGATGTCTTCCAAGACTATGATCTTGAACTTCCAAGCCCAGCCACTTAATCCATCAAGTTTGGTTATAGCCAAGAAGTTTTCATAGCTTTGCCCCTATATGTTCTACTATGTTCACGGATACATTTGAAGCATATATAAATACATATGTAGAAATACCCTCTGTCAAACCTGTATGTGTTCCTGGGTGTAGTCCCATTCACCTTACCACTTCTGTTCAGCTTGCATTTCTATCTATTTATCCACTTGTACATTATTGTTATTATCATTATTGCGAAATTGTGTGTGTCATAGTATTTGCCTTTGTTGCTTTTAGCTCTGGTGCTTCTCCCAGTGTCTTCCTTTGCTTTGATTCATTATATGCTGACATCCCTCTTACTATATATTGCCTTTCCCTTCACCCAAGTTAATATCTGTCTACCCTCTAGTTAGTGACTTATCCTCCCTTCCCCTTCCACCCTTGGGTAACTGTTATCAACCCATCAAAGAATATTTCTTTCTGTGTGTAAATCTTTTCTTGACTTTTTGCAGTAGTAGTCTCCTATAATATTTGTCCTTTGCTGATTAACTAATTTCATTTAGCATAATATCCTCCAGGTTCATCCATATTCTGAGATGTTTCACAGATTTATCATTATTCTTTAATGTTGTATAGTATTCCATTGTGTATGTGTATAATTGTTTGTTTATCCATTCTTCTATTGATGGGCACTTAGGCTGTTTCCATCTTTCTAACTATTGTGAATAACACTGTAATGAGCATGAATGTGCATATATCTGTTTGTGTCATGGCTTTTATTTCCCTAGAATATATATCAAGTGGTGAGATTGCTGGATCACGTGGTATATCTATTTCTCACTTTTTAAGTATCATACTGTTTTCCTCTGTGGTTGCACCATTTTACAGTCCCACCAGCAGTGTATGAGGATTCTAGTCTCTCTAAACTCTCACCAGCATTTGTTGTTTTATGTTTCTCTGAACTTTGCCATTAATGCTGGGGTGAGATATCTTATGATTTGCATCTCTCTAATGGCTAATGTTTGTGAACTTTTCTTCATTTGTTTGTTGGCTGCCTGAATATCTTCTTTTGAAGTGTTTGTTCATGTTCTCTGCCTGCTTTTTAATTGGTTTATTTGTCTTTTAGTTGTTGAAGTGTTGAAATTTTGTGTTTCTATAAAATTAGCCCCTTGTCTTATGTATCATTGCCAATTCCATCTTTTCTGTGGGTTCTCTTTTTACTCTTTTGGTGAAGTCTTTTGATGCACATAAATGCTTAATTTTTGAGAGGTTCTAGCCATATAGTTTGTCTTCTGGTGTTTGTGTGTTTTTAGTTATGTTTGATAGTATATTTACGCCATATATTAGGGCCCTTAAGTTTGCCCCTATTTTTTCTTTGATGATATTTATAGTTATACGTTTTCCATTCAGGTCTTTGATCCATCTTGAGGCTAGTTTTTATATATGGTGAGAGATACAGATCCTCTTTCATTTTTCTGCAAATGGATATCCAGTTTTGCCAGCATCTTTTGTTAAAAAAAGGAGCTCTGGTGGTGTAGCGGTTAAGGGATTTGTCTGATAACCAACAGATCGGTGGTTCAGACCCACCAACTGCTCCACAGAAGATGAGGCAGTCTGCTTTTGTAAAGATTTACAGCCTTGGAAACCCAGTGGGAGTCGCTATGAGTTGGCATCACCTTGACGGCAGTGAGTTTGGTTTTTTCAGTTTTTATCTGTTAAAAAGATTATCACCTCCCCCATGTAATGGGTTTGGGCCCTTTGTCAAAGATCAGCTCTCTATAGGTGGATGGATTTACTTCTCAATTCTGTTCTATTAGTCTGTGTATCCTGTCATTGTACCAGTGCCAAGCTGTTTTGACTACCATGGCTGTATAGTAGGTTTTGAAATCGGGGAGCGTGAGGTGTGAGTTCTCTTACTTTTCTCTTCTTCTTTAGTAATGCTTTGCTTATCTGGGGTCTCTTTCCTTTTTATATAAAGTTAGTGATTAGTTTTTCCATCTTTTTGAAGAAAGATGATGGATTCTGTATTGAGATTGAATTTTGTGTGTAGGTTTCTTTGGATAATATTGATATTGTCACAATATTAAGCCTTCCTATCCATGAGTGTTGTCTGTTTTTCCATTTATGTAGGTCTCTTTTGGTATTTTATAGTAGTGTTTTATAGTTTTCTTTGAATGGGTATTTTGGGTCTCTGGTTAGATTTATTCTTAAACACTTCACCTTTTGGGTGATTATTGTAAGTGGTATTGTTTTCCTGATTTCCTTTTCAGAGTTCTCTTTGTTAGCATAGAGGAATCCAACTGATTTTTGTATGTTGATCTTGTATCCTGCCACTTTGCTGAATTCTTCTGTTAGTTCCAATACTTTTTCTGTTGAGTCTCTGGGATATTCTATGTATGGTATCATATCATCAAGAAAGATAGTATTACTTCTTTGCCGATTTGAATGCCTGTTATTTCCCTTTCTTGCCTTACTCCTCTGGCTAGGGCTTCCAATACAGTATTGAATAGGAGTGGTGATAAAGGGCATCCTTGTGTGGTTTCTGTTTGCAAGGGGAATGTTTTCAGTCTCTCTTCATTGAGAATAATGTTGGCTGTTGGTTTTGTGTGTATGCCTTTAATTATGCTGGGGAATTTCCCCTCTTTCTATTTTGCTGCATATTTTTATCAAGAATGGATGTTGAGTTTTTTTCTGACATCTTTTCTGCATTGATTGCTAAAATCATGTGGTTCTTTTCCTTGTTTTATTTGTCTGGTGGATTATGCTGATTGTTTTTCTGATGTTGAACCGTCCTTGCATGCCTGGTACGAATCCTACTTGGTCATGATGTATTATTTTTTTATCTGTTGTTGTATTCTGTTGGCTAAGATTTTGTTGAGAATTTTTGCATCAATATTCATGAGGGATATGGATATATGATTTTCTTTTTTAGTGGTGTCTTTGCCTGGTTTTGGTATCAGGATTATACTTACTTCATAGAATGAGTTTGGGAGTATTTTATTCTTTTCTATGTTCTGGAATTGTTTGAGTAGAATTACTGTCAGCTCTTTTCTGAATGTTGGTAGAATTCACCGTTGAAGCTGTCTGGCCAGGAAATTTATTTCTGATGCTGGGAATTTTTTTTTTTTTCCAAATCAATATTTATTTCTATCTATCTAACAGTGTTCCCTCCCCACCCCTCCCACCCCTGGTAACCAACAAAGAAAATTTCCTTCAATAGATAAACCTTTCCTTAACTTTTACAATAACGGACGAATACAATATTTGTCCTTTTGTGACTGACTTATTTCACTCAGCATAATGCCCTCCAAGTTCATCCACATTATGCGGTGTTTTGCAGATTCTACATTATTCTTTAGCGTTGCATAGTATTCCATTGTGTGTATGTACCATAGTTTGGTTATCCATTCCTTAGTTGATGGTGGGAATTTTTTTTAATGACCTGTTCAACTTTTTCTTTTCTGATGGGTTTATTCAAATTTTCTACCTTAGATTGTATTAGTTTGGGTAGGTAGTGTGTTTCTAGAAATTTGTCCATTAGTTTTCAAATTTGTTATAGTACAGTTCTTCATAGTATTCTGTCAATTTTCCTTTATATTTCAGTTGATTCTGTTGTGACATTGCCTATTTTATTTTTCATTCATGTTATTGGCACCATCTTCTTTTCCTATGTTAAATTTGCCAGTGGTTTGCCAATTTTATTAATCCTTTAAAGAACCAACTTCTAGTTCTGTTGACTCTTTCTGTTCTTGTGTTTTCTTTTTCATTTATTTATGTAGGCTTTTTTTTCTGTTCTTATTCTAATTGATGGGTTAAGGTGTTGATTTTAGTTCTTATTTTGTTTAAATGCATCTTATTGAAATATAATTTATATACAGTGAAATACACAAAATTAAAGTGACATGGGTCAATGCATTTTTTTTTTTTTTTT
>NW_006921621.1:16213775-16217008 GCF_000298275.1 Orycteropus afer afer
TTTGATCTGTCTCTCAATCCTTTGAAGATACCTAAATATAATTCTTTTGAATTCCTTATCAGAGAGTTCCAATGCTGCTTCTTCCTCAGGGATGTGTTTTGGGTCTGTGTCCTGGTCCCTTGTTTCTCCTGTTTTATCTTGCTTCTCTGTGTGGACTGTGATGCTCTGTTGTCTCCAAGGCATTGTGGCATTTTTGTGTTTATACTTAATTGGTGATTGTATGTTGGAGTGACTTGCCCACGATTTTCGTTTTCTTTGTTTTGTTTGTATGTTATCTATGCAAGCAGGGTACTGTGCTCCTCTGTTCGTTAATCAACAGCACTTACACACTCACCACCTGTCTCCTTTCCTGTTGTCAGCCTCTGGTATGTCTCTGCTGACCTTGGCAAACAGAGTCTATTCTTAGGCCCCTGGAATCCAAATGAGAATGCTATCACTTTAAAATTCAAAATGGTTGTCACTTGTAAAGATTCAAAATGGCTGCACCTCAGTCACTTAAAATATCCAAAGTGGCCACCGCTTGTAAACATTCAAAATGGCTGCACCCTCCAGACAGTGGAAAGTCAACAGCTCAGGTTATCTCCCTCCTTGCTGTTTCCCTTCCTAGTTATAGACCACCAGCACAGCTGTCCATATAGCCGTTGGTGACCAGGGTTGATCTTTAGGTCAATTCTCAGGTCCCAAAATCACTTGGAAATATTCAGGCTGTTGGTTCTGTCAGAGTAGCTGACAGTCCGCAGCTCCGACCGTCTCTGTACTTACTGTTTTTGTTCAGGTTTTTCCACTAATTGGTGCCTAATCCCCTTCTGCATAGTTCCTTTCAAAGCTCAGGGCTCCAGGATTATCTTCTGTATCTCTGTCAATTGGTTTTTCCTTTCTTTGTTGAAGAGGGTCTGTGTCACTTGTCTGTCTATTCCTTCATCTTACCAGAAGTCTCTTTCTTATTTTTTGATGTGTGTGTTTATTGCTGTGAATAGTTCTCTGAGCATTGCTTTTGCTGTGTCCTGAAGATTTTGGTATGTTGTATTTTGATTCTTGTTTGAGTCAAAGAATTTATTTGTTTCATTTTTTTATTTCTTTATTACCCAGTAGTTTTTTTTAATTTATTGTGATTAGGGTGAAAGTTTACAGAGCAAATTCACTTTCCATGTAGCAGTTGACATACACTTTGGCTCATTACACTGACTCCAATTTACCCCAATGCAACAACTCCCCTCCTACTTCCTCGTGATAGTTACCTCTTCCCTGTGTCCATCCCTCCATGCACTCCTGCCCCCTGAGCTGTCTACCTGTGCATAAATAGCCCTTCTTTCTCCCATGATTGTTCTCTCCAAGGAGTGTATCTACCTCAGGTAAATGTTCAACTCATATGCCTGTCTTTTGTTTGGCTGGAAGCCACAGGTGTGGGTTCAATTCCAGACCTGAAGGGGCCATAGTCTCAGTGGTTCCACCAGGCTCTATCAGACCAGCAAACCTGCCCCCCCCCTTTTTTCCAAAATGATTTTGAGTTTTGTTCCACATTGTTCTCCCTCTATATCCAGGATCTCCTATATAGATCCCCCTCCAAGTGGTTGACAGTGGTAGCCAAGCACCATCTAGTTCTACTGGTCTCATAGTTGTATAGGCTGCAGATCTCATGGTGTACTAGTCACCAGGACTAATTGTTTCCATGAATCTTTGGTTTTCTTCATTCTTCTTTGCTCTGTATGAGGAGCGACCCATCATTGTATTTAGATGGCTGCTTGCAAGCTTTTAAAATTCCAGTTACTACTCGCCAAAGTACTATTTTTGTAGGAAGAGACTTTAATACACCACTTTCAATGAGGACCGAACCACTAGAAAGGAAATCAACAAAGATACAGAAGATCTAGACGTCATAATCAACCTACAAGTTGATTAAAAGTCTCCTACTGTTATTGTGGGAGTCCTGGTGGCTTAGTGCCTAAGGCACTTGACTACTAAACAGAAGGTTGACAGTTGAAACCCACCAGCCACTCCTTGAAAGGAAGATTGGCTGATTTACTTCTGTAGTGATGCTGCCTCAGAAACCCAAGGAGGGGGCGCTATGAGTCGGAGACAACTCAACGGGACATAACAACAACAACAACCATTATTGTGGAGATGTCTATTTCTCTTTTCAGTTCTGTTAAAGTTTTATTTATGTATCTTGAAGCTCTTTCATTGGGTGCATAGATGTTTATTATGGTTATGTTCTCTTGTTGGACTGACCCTTTAATCATTATATGATGTCCTTCCTGTGTCTTTTACTAGTTTTTGTATTAAATTCTATTTTATCAGAAATTGGTGTTACCATTCCTGCCCTTTTTTGGTTGCTGTTTGCTTGATACATGGTTTTCCAACCTTTGATTTTTAACTTATTTTTGTCTTTGTGTCTAAGGTGTGTCTCTTGTAAACTGTGTATTGATTGGTCATTTTTTCTTAAGCATTCTGCTACTCTTTGTCTCTTGACTGGTGCATTTAATCCACTTACATTCAGTGTTACTATCGATAGGTATGAATTTACTGCTGTCATTTTACTGGTTTTTTTTGTTTGTTTGTTTTGACGATTTCTTTGTTCCATACATTTTTCTGTGCTGAGTTCATTATGATTAAGGATTTTCTTATCGTTTCCTTTATTGCTGTTGTTTAATGTTTACTGAGTCTTTATAATTTTCTTCTTTTTTATTTTGGTCATAAGGTTTATTAATTTGTTTTATATCACTCTATAACTGGTGTAGTGCCTAAGCCATTTGACTGCTAACCAGAAGGCTGGCAGTTCAAACCCACCAGCCACTCCTTGGAAGGAAGGTGGGCAATCTACTTCTGTAGTGATACCGCCTTGGAAACCCAAGGAGGGGTCACTCTGAGTCGGATCCGACTTGATGGCAGTAAGTTCGGTTTTTTGGTTTTATAACTTATTCTTATCTTCCAAGTTTAAAAAAGTACATTCTATCTTGATATTGTTTTGATTTGGAAGTTCTGTAATACCACCATTTATCCCCTCTTTTTGCTGTGTACTAACAACAATCTTAAAGGATACAGATCACTGACTTGTTCTTTTGTGATATGCTGTGGGTTTGAAACACTATCCCTTAGATTAGCACTCTATCCAAACCATTTATACCACCTAAATACCTTTACCGGGGGGAGCTCTGGTAGCATAGTGGCTAAGACACTTGCCTGCTAACCAGACGGCTGGCGGTTCAAACCCACCAGCCACTCCTCGGAAGGAA
>NW_006921621.1:16217223-16220473 GCF_000298275.1 Orycteropus afer afer
GATTTTTTTTTTTTTTTTGGAAGTGCCTTTACCAGACAGAAGGGCTTGAGTTTTGTTCAGAAATATGACTGTTACGGTTTGGTGAAAAGGGCACCACACCAACCCTCTGTAGGTATCCTGGGACAGCAGTCTAATGCCCAGAGCCTCATTTTTTTTATCCTCAGTGCTTTTGCCTTACAGACTGAAAAGGTTTATTTTGAGAGACAGAGGAGATAAAAGATGCAAAAGGGCTTTGAGAGATATAAAGCCATATTGTCTACTCTTGTGCATGATTATTTTACAAAGGGGCAAAGTTCTGTGAGAGTTGGGTCCTAGTGCTATATCTGGACATGATGTGTGTGGGTCACACTTATCTCCCTTGTTAACTCTCAGAAGTTTTTGGATCCGAATATACTCTCAGGTCTACCCTGATTGTTCTGCGTGACTGGGGGGAACCTATGGTGGCTGATCTGCGTGTTTGGTAGACCTTTGACTGAAGCTGTGGTGCCCTTTGTGATCCCAGCAAAATCACTTCACCTTTCTGAGCCTCAGTTTCCTGAGATGATCAGATCTGCTTTGATGGGTTGTTTGGAAGATCAATGAGCAGAAAGTGGTTCTCAGATCAGAATGTCATAACTCAAATATAGATCATTTTATCCTGCTGTTAAGGTCTGGAGATGAGGTTCAACGCTTCACTAGTACCAGCTAAGCCTTTTTCACTGAAATTGTGTAAATGGTAAGTTAAAATTGTTCTTTTAAAAAACATGTTTTTTTTGGGGGGGAGAGGTAGATTACAGTAATACATGGTGATTATAAAGAAAAGATTGGAAAATATTGGCAGGTATAAGGAAGAAAATAAAAATTATCTTTAATCCCAGCCCTGTTAATATTTTGATATATTTCCTTTTAATATTTGTTTTAGTTAGTATAGCCTGGTGATTAAAAATATACCCTCTGGAGTCAAATTGTCTGGATTTGAATCCAAGATCCTTCATTTACTGGCAATAATGACAATAACCTGTAAGGTTGGGTAAGATGAAATTGCAGTGATACATGTAAAACACTTAGGGCTGTGCCTGGCAGATAGTAAGTTCTCAATAAATACTAGCTATTATTATTACAAGGAGCTCTGGTAGCATAGTGCCTAAGGCACTTGACTGCTAACCAGAAGGCTGGCGGTTCAAACCCACCAGCCACTCCTCGGAAGGAAGGTTGGGCAATCCTACTTCCGTAGTGATACTGCCTCGGAAACCCAAGGAGGGGTCGCTATGAGTCGGGGGCGACTCGATGGCAAATAACAACAACAACAACAACAATTATTATTACACAGTTCATACCCACCAGCCACTCCTTGGAAGGAAGTTTGGGCAATCTACTTCTGTAGTGACACCCCTTGGAAACCCAAGGAAGGGTCATTATGAGAAGGGTCTGACTTGATGGCAGTGAGTTTGGTTTAGTTTGTTTTATTATTATTATAAGGAGCCCTGGTCAAGCAGTGGTTAAGAGCTCAGCTACTAACCAAAAGGTTGACAGTTTGAACCCACCTGCTGCTCAGTGGAAGAAAGATAAGGTAGTCTCCTTCCATAAAGATTTACAGCTTTGGAAACTCTATGAGGCAGTTCTACTCTGTTCTGTAGGGTTGCTATGAATTGGAATTGACTTGATGGCAGTGAGTTTGGTTTTGGTTATTATGCTTTAAAGTAATACTGGAATTATTTTGAATGTGCTTTTATATTTTCTGAAACTAAACCAAACCTGTTTGGTTTTGTGTCACAGCGACCCATGTATGGAGAGTAGAGTTGTTCCATAGGGTTTTCAAGCGTGTGACCTTTCAGAGACAGATGGCCGGGCCTGTCTTCCAAGGTACCTCTGGGTGGGTTCAAGCTGCCAACCTTTCAGTTATAGTCTGCTTAAAATATTCTTTAGAAACTTTTTTTGTTAAAGAGTTGCTTAATATCTTATATGAATTCTGTGGTCAACAACTATTTATGAAGCATCTAATGTATACCAGGCACGAGGTTCCATAATTTATTTAGCTAGTCCTTATTACAGGCATACCTCAGAGATAACGTGAATTTAGTTCCAGACCACTGCGATAAGCCAACTATTGCAATAAAGTGAGCCATACAAATTTTTTGGTTTCTCAGTGCTTATAAAAATTAAGTTTACACTAAACTGTAGCCTATATTATGAAAAAATTGAAATATTGTGAAAATTACTAAAATGGGACAGAGACATGAAGTGAGCACATGCTTTTGAAAAAATGACCCTGACAGACTTACTCGACACAAGGTTGCCACAAACCTTCAATTTGTAAAAAAAAAAAAAATGCATTATCTGCCAAGCACAATAAAACAATGTATGCCTGTACTGGAAACTTAGCTAGTTTGAATTTTTTTTTTTTTTTTACTGTTGTAAAATAGTGCTTTTGTAACAATCTTGTACATAAATCTTTGAGCACAGCTAGGATTATTTTCTGAGAATAAATTCCTAGAAAGGTGAATGAGTTCATTAAAGACAGAATTTTTTAAGTTCTTGATAGTATTTCCTAACTCTTCAGAAAGTTTTCATTTATACCACCAGCATTCACCTCATTTCATCAGCCCTAATATTATTATTTTTCTCAAAGTAGTAGTTCTTGTGTAGCATGGGTTGTTTTCTCATCAGTTTAGATTACCTTTTTGGCACCCAGCTTTTTCTTGCTGCAAGGTGGAGTGCAAATATCTCTTGAAAGATGACTGTTACATGTTAATGTAATAAATCCAAGATCTTTGGATTTTCACTGTGGAAAGACTTTGCAAATGACCTGAATTACTGTTGAAAAATAAATGATATTTTCTCCTAAGTTAGCATTTCCTCATGCTTATCAAAAGAACACTTGATGAGTGCTTCTTTTTTCTTACCAACCATAGAGTGACCAGTCCTTCTTTGGCCAGGGCACAGAACGTGTCAGATATCTGGTCTGTATTGGCAGACAAACAATAGGATTCTTTTTTAAATTTTTTTGTAATTTGGGTGAAAGTTTACAGAGCAAATTCACTTTCCATACAGCAGCTCACGTACACTTTGTCTCATGACGTAGATGGCAATTTCCCACAATGCAACAGCTTCCTTCCCACTTCCTTCTTATAGTTACCTCTTCCCCATGTCCTTCTCTCCCATGAATTCCTGGCCCCTGAGTTGTCTCTCTGTACATACACAGCCCTTTTGTTCTCCCATGATTGATCTCTCCAGGGAGTGTATCTATCTAATGTAAATGTTCAGCTCATAT
>NW_006921621.1:16222458-16226708 GCF_000298275.1 Orycteropus afer afer
GATCTCCTACATAGATCTCCCTCCAAGTGGTTGACAGTGGTAACCGGGCACCATTTAGTTCTTCTGGTCTCATAGTCATATAGGCTGAGGATCGACTGGTGTACCAGTCACTTGGACTAATTGTTTCCATGCGTCTTTGGTTTTCTTCATTATTCTTTGCTATGGTCGAGGAGAGACCCATTATTGCATCTAGATGGCTGCTTGCAAGCTTTTAAGATCCCAGTTGCTAATCACCAAAGTAGGTTGTGGAACAGTGTTTTTGTGTACTGTGCTAATTATGCTTGATGTCCCTTGAGATTAATGGTCCCTAGCCCACAGGTCCAACTACTCACTCCCTTTGAGTAGCTTGGTTGTGGCCAAGAAGTGACTACAACTTTGTCCCTTGTCAGCTCTACTATATACCTAGGAATTCTTACAGAACATATAAATACACTTGTGGAGACATTATCTGCCAGCCCTATACATGGTCTTGGGCACACACTCCTCCTTGCATAGACATACCTAATAATTCAGCCTGTCCACACATCTGTACATCCATATATCAAATGTTTGCCATCACTGACAACACAGTATTGTATGTGCAAAAGGGTTCATCTTTGTTGTCTGTACCTCCCATGCACCTCTCTATGTCTTCCTATTCCTCAGTGCCACTGTGTTGATCACTCACTATAGGTACATTGCCCTTCCCTTCACCCAAATCAATACTTGTCTCTACCTAACAGTGTTCTCTCCCCTCCCTTTCCATCCTTGGTAACCAATAAAGAATATTTCCTTCCATATATAAACCTTTCCCTGACTTTTTACAATAATGGATTAATACAGTTTTGTCCTTCTGTGATTGATTTATTTCACTCAACATAATGTTCTCCAAGTTCTTCCACATTATGTAGTGTTTTGTAGATTCTACACTATTCTTTAGTGTTGCATAGTATTCCATTGTGTGTACGTACCATAGTTTTGTTATTGATTCTTCTGTTGATGGGCAACTAGGTTGTTTCTATCTTTTTTCTATTGTAAATAGTGCTGCGATGAACATAAGTGTATGTATATCTGTTCTTGTCCTGGCTTTTACTTCGTTAGGATGTATACCTAGTAGTAGAATTGCTGGGTCAAAGGTATTTCTAATTCCAACTTTTTAAGGAATTGCCATACTGCTTTCCACAGTGGTTGTATCATTCTACAGTCCCACCAGCAGTGTGTAAGAGTCCCAATCTCTCTGCATCCTCGCCAGCATTTGTTATTTTCTGTCTTGTTGCACTTTGCTGCTAGTGCTGGGGCATGATGGTATCTCATTGTTGTTTTGATCTGCATCTCTCTTATGGCTAATGATTGCGAGCATTTCTTGATATGTTAATCAACAGAATTCTTGACTCTTAAGAATAAATATTGTTAATAATTACCTGCAGGATTATGGGGTATCTATCCAATTTTCCAGGAGCTCTGGTGGTATAGTGCCTGAGGCACTTGACTGCTAACCAGAAAGCTGGCTCTTCAAACCCACCAGCCACTCCTCGGAAGGAAGGTTGGTCAATCTACTTCCGTAGTGATACTGCCTCGGAAACCCAAGAAGGGGTCGCTGTGAGTCGGGTCCGACTCGACGGCACCTAACAACAACAACAATCCAATTTTCCAGGAATTTGTTCTTTTTGAACCTTTATGAGAAGATGAAAGCTACTGTCACCTCCCCAAGGTACAAGAATATATATACCTACTTCTCATTTATTGACTCTCAGATCTGACATTTTACATTTACAATAGACTATTTTGCACATTAGCTACTTGAGTCTGGCAGACACAGGGAGATATGAAGCGAGAGTAACTCTGGCTATGATGGTTAAGGTTATGTGTCAGCTTGGTTGGATCGTGATTCTCAGTGGTTTGGCATTTATGTAATGATGTAATCTGGTTGTTAGGTAATGGTGTAATTTGATGGTTATATTATGGTGTAGTCATCCTCCATTTTGTGATCTGATATAGTAATCTTCTATTTTTGTATAACATTGATTTTTGCATAATGATCTGGTCTTTGGAATCTAACAGTGGCCATAAATGAGGAGTGGGTGTATTGTACTACTTTTATATTAAAAAATTAACTGAAAAAAAAAAGGTGCCAGCTGAAAATGCTTATAGTATAAAGAAAATGAAAACTAGCCAGTCATTATTCCATCATCTCCTAGAACCTCTATTTAAAAAAAAAAAAAAGACATACTTCCTTCTAGTATTTTTTCAGTACATGTGTATTTGCATATTTGAATGCTTACTGTGTGTGTGTGCATGCATGTGCATGTACACATGTATCGTGTTTTTTAGTCTACTCTAAATTAATACTTTAACCATTTCCTGCATAATGTACACTGCTTACAGTACTTTAAGTCCTTTTATCTCCTTTTTGCCTTTTAAGGTCTCATCATGTATTTTAATTCTCTCTATATATTTTTAAACCCCCCCCCCAAAAAAAATAATGACATTAATGTTTTACATAGTCAGTAATAATTTATTTTAATGCACATATTTCACTTTTTGGTGCTTTTGAGTTCTTCCTGTACAATCATTCTTCTGTCTCAGATCACTTTCTTTGTCTAAAGAACTCCCCTTAATTTTTTTTTTTTTTTTGTGTGTGTGTGTGTGTGTTTGGTAGGGGGATCTGCAGTGAATTTTCTCAGTCTTTGCTTGTGTGAAAATGTCTATAATTCACCTTCATCTTTGAAGGATATTTTTGCTAAGTCTAGAATTCTAGTTTATCTTTTATTTCAATCCTTTAAAGATGTTACTCTACTGTTTTAAAAAGGCTGTGTGTATGGAGAATCTGACTTTGTCTAATTTCACAAGGGGGAAGAAGAATCAAGGTCAACAGCCCATGGCTGATTCCTATGATGCTGAGGTCAGACATGCTACCACCCTCCAACCTTCTTGCGTGTTCTGACACCACCTGTCCGTCTTACACTATCTACTTCTCTGCTGGCTTTGAGAATTTGTTGTAGGGGCCACGCAGAAACCACAGACAATCCTCATGATTATTGGGTTTATTAGGGAAATAACAGGTTATAATAATGGATCAGGAACAAGTCAGGGTACAATTGCTTTGATCAGGACAGCCTCTTCTAAGCTGTGCTGCAGACACACTTCTCTCTGGCCTTGGCTTCTTGGCCTTGTGGCCCCTTTGCTTCTGCCCTGCTTTGGCAAGTGTTGCAAAGCTCTTTTAGCTCTGCAAATAGGTGCCCAGAGAGGCACCCCACTCTGCTAGTAAGTCTCCTGGTGAATGTACGGAGCTTTCTCACTCTGTGGGCCAGAAGGCCAACCCTTGGTCTCACGCTGGTCCCTTGGTTCTGCTGCCTCTGTTGCTGCCATTTCTCTGCCGTTGCTTCTTGTCATTTTTTGCCTTCTCTGGTGTCTCTTACCCGTTTCACCAAAGTGCTATGGCCCTCTGTGTTTCCTGGGTTGAGGAGGTTCAGTGCAGTGATTTCAGGGGCCAAAGGACATGCTCCACTCCTGGCTCTTCTTTCTTGATGGTAATGAGATCCTTCCCCCCACCCCCCATCCTATTTCCATCTCTGGGATGGCTCATTTGAAGCCTGGCAAGATGGCAAAACTGACCAATCCCCACATTAGGGTTCCATATACCTTATTTGCATGGTCCCACACACACCAGAGTGCTGTGGACCTTATTTACATTATTTACAAGCTATCCAATCCTCTTGGACCATAAGCACCTCATATTTGCATAATCCTACTCAGTTAGTTGGTGGAAGTTACAAACATTATAGGTAGAAGGGCCACACCAAGTAATTCCCTGCACTGTAACTGTGCTCTGGCTTCCTTCGTTTCTGTTAAAAAGTCATCTGTTAATTTATTGTGGCCTCTGTGAAAATTTGATATTTTTTATTTTCTTTTTGGCTTTGGATTTTAGCAGTTTTACTATGATGTGTATAGATGTGGTTCTCTTTGTATTTATCCTCAGTGGAGTTTGGAAAGCTTCTGGAATCCATTGCTTAATATTTTTGCTCAGTTTTAGAAAATTTAGACACCTACACGTCTGATAGACCTTTTCATGGTATCCCATAAGTCCCTGAAGTTCATTTCTGTATTTTTTTGTTTTAATCTGAATATATTTTTCTATTGATCTATCTTCCGGTGTTTCCTCTACTGTTTCTTATTTGCTATGAAATACATCTATTCAATTCTTAATTTTGGTTACTATATTTTCAGTTACAGGATTTCTATTGAATTCTTTTCTTTTTTTTTTTTTTTTT
>NW_006921621.1:16226808-16287498 GCF_000298275.1 Orycteropus afer afer
AGATTCCAGTTCTTTGTTGAAATTCTCCCAAATTTTCTTGGACATATTAACCATGTTTATTTTTTCCATATGATAACTCCAGTATTTGGATCACCTGTTTTTTTTTTTTTTTTTTTTAAGTTGTAGTTTGGGTGAAAGTGTACAAAGCATATTAGTTTTCCATTCAGCAATTTACATACATTTTGTTTCGTGACATTGTTTGTGTCCCCTTCAGTGTAATAGCACCCTTCCTAACTTCCAGGATGTGGGTTTTGTTTTTGTTGGTTATATTTTTGTCTTGTTTTTTAATCATTTGGCCCTGTTTCCTGGCATGTTTAGTAATTTTTGATTGAATGGTGGGCATTTCGCAAGGAAAATACAGATGCTTTGGATGTCGTATTACCTTGATTCAGTTAAGGCTGGTCTATTTCTGATTTGCTGTTACTCATAAAGTAGGTGTTTATTAAGGTCACTCCTCCTTGGTAGGCCCTGATCTCCAAGTTTTGTCTCCCCAGCACTGTGAAACTACACAAATTTCTTCTTAATTTTTCAGTCTTTTAAACAGCTTCTTTTCTGCTTGCTTTCCCAGGGCCTAGCCTGTCTATGCATGGTTTAGGTGTCAGCAAGTGCCTTGAGGAGAAGTTGCTCGCAGAATGTTGGTTCACTTTTCTCTGGCCTCTTGGCTGCTCAAGTCCTGTATGACAGCCCTGAGCTCCAGTTTTTGTCTTCCCAGCCTGGGGAGAAAGCTCTAATTTGCTGCTTTCTCTTTCACCTCTATGTTTATTGTACCA
Organism: Orycteropus afer afer; assembly: GCF_000298275.1. Taxonomy (NCBI): domain Eukaryota; kingdom Metazoa; phylum Chordata; class Mammalia; order Tubulidentata; family Orycteropodidae; genus Orycteropus; species Orycteropus afer. The sequence goes on from NW_006921621.1 coordinate 16,227,579, forward strand.
AATCAGAACAAATGTCCTGAAGAGAAACAGTAGCCACTGATACACTGCTCACATCACTGAGGTTCCCTTTCCTCTAGGAGCTTGGTTCCTTAAGTCCTATCTGCTTTGTTGGACTCTCATTCCTTCAGGCAGCTGTTATTCACAGGTAGTTCCTGACTTAAGATGTATTTGAGTTAGGATGAACTGCATTTACAACTGCCCCCTTTTTTTTTTTGGTATATCTTATCATTAACAATATGTACTACACACAGTGTTGCAGCACGTAATTTGCTGATGTTATCATTTTCAGATGTTCACTAGCAGATGTTCACTGTTATGATTTACTGTTCAAAACATTGCTGCATAAGAGGCTACGGCAATAATAATGAAAGCTAAAAACAAAAAATGAGGTATTTGACATGTCAGAACTGACTTATGACAGAGTCGTTGGAACAGAACACCATGGTAAATTGGTGACTAACCTGTATTTATTTTTTGTGTTTTTTCACCTTTTATAATTGTTTTATACAGGAGGGTTAGTTTAATTTCAGGCATGCCTTAATAGCTCTGGTAGCATAGTGGCTAAGACACTTGCCTGCTAACCAGACGGCTGGCGGTTCAAACCCACCAGCCACTCCTCGGAAGGAAGGTTGGGCAATCCTACTTCCGTAGTGATACTGCCTCGGAAACCCAAGGAGGGGTCGCTATGAGTCGGGCCGACTCGACGGCACACAACAACAACAACAATAGCTGAAAGTGGAAGTCTGCTTTTATAGCCTTTATTACTTGACAGTATGACGTAAGTAAGGTGCTCTGGTGGCACAGTGGTTAGCTAACCAAATAGTTGGTAGTTCAAACCCATCAGCCACACTGTATCTTAGTTCTCTAGTGCTACTATAACAGAAATACCACAAGTGGATGGCTTTAAGAAACAGGAATTTATTTTTTTTACAGTTTAGGAGACCAGAAGTTGAATTCAGAGTACTGGCCCTAGGGACTAGGTAAAGGCCCCTCAACCTTGGGCTTCATCTCTGCCTCTTATTCCAGGCCCACTGGAGCTAGATGCTTTTCTTAACTCACACAGCGCTGGCTGCTGAGACTGACAAACCCAAAATTGGCAGGTAAAATGGCACAATCCCAAGATCAGCAGGCAACACAGCAGGCCATTGGTTCGAGTCCAGGAACTGGAGATGAAGACTGAACCAAATGCAGGAACCTCCTATATATACTGAAAGCAGACCTCACCCCTAACGCAACTCTCCCTCAGTTGATTAACTACTCACGGCAGATTCCACCACGGAGATGATTACACCACATCAGCAGTGGTACCACCTTGGAAACCCAAGGAGAGATCGCTATGAGTCGGGCTGACTCGATGGTCATGACAACAACAAACAACAATCTCATCGTGGGGAATAACTACATCCAGGCTGCCAGGCTATTCAAAATCAAGGCCCAACCAAGTTGACACACAACCTTAACTACCACACTGTGGGAGAAAGATGTGGCAATCTGTTTTCCATAAAGATTGTAGCCTAGGAAACCCTATGGGGCAGTTCTACTCTTGTCTTTAGGGTCGCTATGACTTGGAATCAACTTGATGGCAACAAGTTTTGTTTATAACTCTTTTCCATGTCTTTAAAAATTCTTCTTTAGGTGATTTTTAATATCCACACAAAACCTATTGCTGCAGCTTTTATAATCTACTTAGCCATTCTTCTCTTGTCATGTACTTAGGTCATTTCCCTTATTTTGCTTTTTAAAAAATAAATATTTTACTGCAGTAATACCATTGTGCCAAAGCATCTTATTAATATTTTAAAGTTAGAATAGGAATTACATAGTTAGTAATTATTTAATTAGTAGCAGTTGTTTCTGTGCATATGTCATGTACAAAAAAGTAAAATTACAGACCTTTTCTCTCAGTGGTTCATAAAAAAACCTTTTTAAAACGTGTTTTTAATTACTTAAAAATATTCATATCATGCTTACCATGTACCAGATGTTCTTTTACATGCTTTATAATACTAACTTTAATTCTCATAAGAGCTCTAGGATGTAGGTACTATTAATTATCTCCTTTTTTAAGATGATGAATTTGAGACATCAGATGGTAGGTAATTTGACCAAGGTCACGTGGCCCAAGGTCAATGGCAGAGCTAGCTCCAGAGCCTGTTAACTACTGCATTGTACCACTTTTAGCTAATTGTCCTAATTTATTACTTCCTTTCTACCAGCTTTAGCTTATTCAAGGGCTTCCTCAACCTTCTCTTAATTGGGAATTACAGTGTAGTTGCTGGGCAGTGGGTGTGAATGTGGGGACAGTTTGGTGAAGGAGGTGCCTTTGATAGAAGTGGCTGTTGGGACTGGACCTATCACAGTCTCAGTGACAGCTCACTTTATAGCTTGACCAGATAAGGTTGCTTAGTGGCTTGTAGTATATCTGTTGAGGATCCCTAGTGTGTATTTAATGGCCAGGGGATTTCTTGTCCACCACTGGCTTGATTGGCTAGTGTTGGCACTGCCTTGGCATTTTAGAGAGTAGGAGTAATTTAATCTTTCTCTTGCTTCCCCTGCTCCAGTTCCACTTAACACAAGGATAAAGAGTAGTTAAAGAGGTGTAAATAGAGGGCTTGCCCACTAATTGGAGTATAAGGGCAGCCACAGGGCAGCAGAGATTGAAAAGATTAAGTGCTGGTGTTCTGGACCTAATAAACTAACACTGAGTGAGTGAAGAGTAAGAGACCTCAGGTCCTTTTGAACTTGGTCCCTTTGTTTTTCTGCCTCTTTCTGTGGGACTTCTGTGCTTTTCCAAGTATGAATCTTTGTCCTTCTCTATGACTATTTTGATTCCATTCCCCTCTTTCTTTTCTTTCTTACTCCCTTTCCCTTTCTTCTCCATCTCTCTCTTTCCTCCTTTCTATTCATTGATAAACATATTGATTGGGAATATCTGTATTTTGAAATATGTTACTGTTATTGTTGGGTGCCGATGAGTCAGTTTTGACTCATAGTGACCCCTTGTGGCAGAATAGAACTGCTCCATAGGGTTTTTTAGGCTGCAGTCTTTTATAGAAGCAGATAACCAGGTCTTTCTCCGTGGAGCCGCTGAGTGAGTTTGAACTGCCAACCTTGTGGTTAGCAGGTGAGCACTTAATCATTGGGCATCAAGGCTCCTTATTTTAAAATGGATATTTTATTTATTGAATAAACTTTGTTTGGGTAATAATTTGAAAACAGGATTTTTAACTTTTGTTTTCTCAGGAAAAAATTTATTGGCTGAACTAGCTCTTCCCGTCTTCAGTTGTTAATTAACACTTCCAGTGGCTCTTAATAATAATAATAAAAAGGCTCATCTCTTTGCTGCTTGAAGTAGATAAAGATAGTCTAATACTGATTTTGGGGGACAGTAGGCTTTAGACTTACTGGTTTTCCTAGGGTTATTTATTTACAATTATAATTTATGATGATTAGTCAGAGAGGGCTTTGTAGAAAAGATTGCTTATAAGCCATATTTATTTTATGGTATCAAAGGAGGCTGCCAGGTATGGTATCAAAGGAGAGGGTGGGAGAGAACCTGCCTCACCACTGCGTCCTTCAGTGGTCCCCACCTTACTCAGTGAAAGCCAGAGTCCTTTCTGATCTGTCCCTCTTGCCTCAGTGACAACATCTTCTGCTGCTGTCTACCTCACTCAGATAGCTCCAGTCTCATGGGTCTCCTGGCTGTTCCTTGAATTCTGGGGGCAAATCTTGCCTCAGGGCCTTTGCACAGGCTGTGCTCTCTGCCTGCACCGCTCTTCCGGGACCCAGTTGCTTTGTTTATTTCCTCACCTCCTTCAAGTCTTTGCTCAGCATTCTCTCTCAGTGAGCCTGTCTCACACTCCTGTGTAACTCGCCACCTTGCCTTCCACCTGAATTTCCCACCCCCACTCTTACCTGCTTTATTTATTTTTGTCAAAAACACTTTCACCTTCTGACATTCCATATAATTTGCCTGTCCATTATGTTCATTGCCTCTCTCCCTCCCTCCTCGAATAGGAGCTCCAAGAATCCAGGGAACTTTGTGTGTTTCTTCACAACAGCGTCCTAAGTGCCCAGAATAGTGCCAGGCATATAGCAGGTACTCAGTTGATGTATGTTGAATGCTATGTCCTTGGGGGCTTTGTAGGGCCCCCAGCTCAAGAGACTTCTGTTACATCTTAAGATCTGGGAAATCTCCTTGCCTGTAGGATTTTTTTTTTTTTTTTTTTTAATTAAGATTTTTATCACTATCATCCCCTTCCCCCACCTCCAGTTCGTTTAAGACTGTTATGAAACAAAACTCATTATGCTTCAAAATCTGACAGAGCTCAGGCCCCAGGGAAAGTGAGAGGAGGAGACAGCAGCGGGTGCTTCTTTCCATTTTTTCCTCTCTTTGAGTATCTGAGGCTCACTGGGTCGAGGTGAGTAGGGGTCCCAGGTCTCACAGGATGTATCTGCGGGAATCTGCTGTCAGCCAGAGAGGAGAACACTGCCTTCCTGTGGGGAAGGACTTCTCTAGTCACCAGTGCTCAGAATGGAAGAAAAAAGGAAACAGGCTGGAGAGAGGAGAAGACAGAGAAGGGAGAGATGTATTTTGAATGGTTCAGTCACGGGAATAACGTCACAGGGAGAAATAAGGATTGTAGTTCTCGGGTGTGACTTTTACTAGTTTTCACTGAAAATGAGGATTTCATTCATTTGTTCAACAGCAGTTATGGAGCTTGAAGGATGAGCATGGGGGCCTGTGGGCCAGGGCTTAGAGTCAAATCTCTAGTCACTACCCAGCCCACTTGCAAGAGGGACACTCCAAGGATGTTGGGTGTAACCCAGGGCTCAGAGCCAGTGTGTTGAACTTCTCCCCTGTGTGTGGGAACTTGAGAAGAAGGCCTGCTGGGAATAGTTAATGTTCATTGAGGGGGAGGGAAAGAGGAGGAGGCAGCAACTCAGTGAGGAAGTGGCTTAGACTCCTCCCAGAATTCTTTTCTAAACATTTGCCTAAATGAATCCATACTCAAGATTTCCAGAGTTGCAGCAGACTCGTCCTAACATGAACATCAGTCTCTTTTGGGCTTCTGGTTTTTCCTTATGTACAAAGAAAGGGAGTTTAGAGAGTAATATTCTTTGGTCATTACAGGGTTAATACAAACAAAAAGAAAACCAGTTGCCATTGAGTTGATTCCAACTAATGGCAGCCCCATGTGGTCTGAGCAGAACTGTGTGCCATAGGGTTTTCAGTGGCTGATTTTTCAGAAGTGATCACCAGGCTTTTCTTCCGAGGTGCCTCGGGGTAGACTTGAACCTTTAACCTTTTGGTTAGCAGCCCAACACATTACCGTTTGCCCCACCTATTCTAGGGATAGAGCAGTATAAAAAAATCAACATGCCATCAACATGCACTGATGTAAGTTGTGGGAGTCCTGTAAAGGATGCCTGAGGAGAGCCACAGCTCTTAAGACTTTGGGTTTCACCCACCACCACCTCTTCCTCCCCAATCTTGGCATCTCATCTGCTAAAAATGTAGCAACGCCAACTGATTTGAGTTCACCTCCTTTCATTTCCTCTTGCCTGTCTTCTGGTACCTGGGCCACCATGAGCTTTAAAAAGCCGCCAGCTGAATGATCAGCCTCTGAATAATCAGGCCTGTGGAAACTAAAAATACAAGTTTGCATTATAATGCAGATGTACTGATAAATTAAGGGGAAAAAATTGAGCCTATAACTGTGTACTGATTTGTTGTGCTGACCAAAAAGTTACACAGGAAATCAATGATTCTGCCCTAGTTGCTTCTGGGCCTGTAGTTTAGTTATTTAGAACATAAGCCTAATGAGGCCAAACTCCTAGTTAGAACCTCATTTGGGGATTATTACAGCATCTTTACTGGTTACCCAGATTTGACTCCTAATTCTGGCCCCAAATGGTATGGCCCTTACCAGCTGTCTTCCACTGCAAGCTAATGACTGCCAGATACTGCAGTTCCAGACTGTGCTTGACTTGATATAGTCCTTCTCTACCATGAAAGAAACTACTCAAGGCACCCCTCCTACTGATGGTGTTGGGAGTCTGATCCTCCCCAAATATATGTTGTCATTGTTGTTATGTGCTGTTGAGTCGGATCCGACTCATAGTGACCCCTCCTTGGGTTTCCGAGACAGTGTCACTACGGAAGTGGATTGCCCCATCTTCCTTCCGAGGAGTGGCTGCTGGGTTTGAACCACCAGCCTTCTGGTTAGCAGTCAGGTGTCTTAGGCACTATGCTACCAGAGCTCACCCCAAATATATAAGAGAATGTATATCCCACTTGCTAGGAATTTGTTATAATATATCCTGGGTAAAGAAGGTCTTTATTCCTATATATGAGTTCTGTTTGTGTTTATTTGAAATAATTAATTCAATAAAAATTTATTGAATGCTCACACATGCACTCAAAGTGTTTTATAGAACAGGGGTTGGCAAACTTTCTATAAAGGGTCAAAGAGTAAATATTTTTGGCTTTCCTGGCCATGCCTCTAGCCATATAGTAGGCACTTCGTAGATGTTTGTCCTAACTACTCAACGCTGCTGTTGCTGCCAATGTAGCATGAAAACAACCATAGACAACATATAAATGAATGAACATGGCTATGTTCCAGTAAAACTTTATTTATAAAATTAGGCATTGGGCTTGGATTCAACAGGCAAGCCATAGTTGCTGACCCCTGGCCTAACTGCTTTGACCCGTATGTGGCCCAGTTCCTTCAACCCCTTCTACAGGTACAGCTGTGAGCAAAACAGATAGGATCATGACCTTCCTGGAACTTTTCACTCTTCCTGGGAGTAATTCTTTTTGTTACTGTTGGTAGCATTGCTTTGAAGCCACATCTGTTGTAAGTAGCTGACAAGTAGCTTTTGGGGGAAAATGGAATCATAAGTAACTTTATAGAAGAAAGGTTCTACTGAACAGTCAGTTCTGTTTACATTACTCATTGTGGCTGGGTACTGTGTATACTTATATTTGGCACTTAAGTTCTATTTTTGAGTTGTTTTTTTCACTTAACATAATTTCACATGCACATTTCTACCCATCTGGCCTGGGTTGTATAATTTTCATGGCTACATAGTATTTCTTGCTGAGTTGAGGCTTGTGACATGCCTGGCGTATTCTAGGCATTTGGTAGAGGTTTGTGTCCAATTGCAGTAGAAAGCCTTTAAAAGTTGGAAAGTTTCTGCAAAAGCTCCACAGGTGGAAACTATTGATTTGGGCGAACTTTGGAGGTGCCCGAACATGGATGATGTCCCAGGGCCAGCCTGCTGTGAAACTCCAGCATCTAGCAGCCACGGATCTGCCATGTAAGTATATTGCCAGTGGCTGATCGTAGGGTGATTTTTACTCCCGAGACTGCTCCCCAAGTGCAGGGGAAATGATTTTTGGCCTGTGGAGCAAAACTTGGAGTCTGGTGATCTTTGAGGGGCTAAACAAGGGGAGGTAAAGCAGTCCTGTGCAGACTAGATAAAAAGCCCAGGGGGCCAGATGGGCAGTAAGATGTGTGCAGAGGGGCCAGACTGATGTTGGCTTGATTCTGAGTGTCTTTGCCCCTTACATGCTCTGTGACTGGGCACTTAGCCTCTCTGAGTCTCAGTTTCCTTCACTGTAAGATGGGGATTTTTCTATCCATTCCATAGGGATGTTAGAAGGATCAGATGAATAATCCACTAAGTACATAGCACAGTACTTGGCATATATACTAAGCATGCTGTGTAAATGGTAGCTGTTATTATTGGGTATAAGGAGCCCTTGTGGTACAGTGGTTAAGCACACGGCTGCTAATTAAAAGGTTGGTGGTTTGAGCCCACTCTGCATCTCTGCCAGAGAAAAGATCTGGCTATCTGCTTCCATAAAGATTACTGCCAAGAAAACCCTGTGAGGTTGTTCTACTCTGTACATGTCTCTATGAGTTAGAATCCACTCGATGGCACGCAACAACATAATTTGGTAGAGAGTGTGTGGTGCGTGTTAGTACACAATTCATGGTAGTAGTTGTTTACTATTATTGTTTCTGAAGATGCACTGCTAATAGCCCTGGACAGATACCACTAGACTTTGTTCCTGTCCCCTGTGGGCTTTTTTCCCTGCCTTCAGTTCAGGCTGCATACCTACCCCTGAGATCACTCACCTGGAGGGAGGTTAGGTCCTACCTGGTGAGCACAGGCATTGAACAGAATCAATCACAGCCTGAAGAATAACTGAATAGTCTCATTTACTCAGCTTTTCATTCATTCATTCATTCATTAATTCCACACATATGCAGAGGCCTGACTTTGTGCCAGTTGCACAGTATACAGTGGTGAAGAAAGCAGACACAGAGATGGGCTCTAATCAAATAACACCACAAATGTTTAACTTTAGACTGTGGTAAGAGCTAGGGAAGAAAAGTACAGGGAGTTAGGTTGGGAGAGGATCTCCTTCTCTTCTTCTGATGAGACACTCGGTTTTATTAGTAATCAGGGGATCCAGATCCAAATCACAGCAAGACTCTATTTTACCCCCCCCCCATTTGATTGGCAAAAATTAAGAAGCTGCATAGTAGTAAGTGTCGGAAAGCATAGAGATTGCTATGACCTCTTCGGTGCTGCTGTTGAGAGTGTAAATGGACACAGTTCATTTGGAAAGCAGTTTGGTGTTACCTTGTTAAGTTGTAGATTCATGTACTGTATGACCCGGTATTTGTACTTTTGTGTATATAACCAAGGAGCGCTGGTGGTGCACTCTGCTGCTAGCTGAAAGGTTGGTGGTTCATACCTACTCAGTGGCTTCATAGGAGAAAGACCTGGCTAATTGCTCTTTTAAAGATTACAGCCTAGAAAACTCTATGGGGCAGTTCCACTCGATGGGGTCAGTGTGAGTCAGAATCAACTTGATGACCCCTAACAACAACAGCAGGTATATAACCATGGACACGAAGAGATGTATACTGAAGGATGTTCATAGTAGCACACTGTCCGTAATAGCAACAAGCTGGAAACCCAGATGCTTATCAGTTGGCGAATGGGTAAATCATTGTGGTCACTTGATGAAATGTTATATAGCAGTGAAATGAATGAGCTACATGTGTATGCAGTGATATGAATGAACCTCAGTAATAAAATGTTAAGTATTAAAGAGCAAGATCCTGAATATTCCATATAGCATGATACGTTTTCAATGAAGTTTAAAATAATAATAATAAATGCATTGTTTAGGGATGCCAGTGTACATAATAAAACCATAAATAGTGGGTGGTGGGTTCGTGAGGTTTCTTCCTGGGGGAGGCCCTCCTGTAGGTGTTTGCTGACTGATAAGAGCCCCAAGTACACCGATGCAGATGGGAACAAGGAGGAGCCAGTTTGTATTTTGAAGGCAGAGTAGATTTTGTTTTTGGTTATTGCTTTGGAACCTTTATCTTTTTTTAAAACCCAAATTGCAAAACGTTAACCATCAGAGTAATGATGCTAGGTATATGTATGTGCATTTTATTTTTTCATTGCCACGGACACATTTTTTTGATCACCACAAACATAGATCGGATATGGGAAACTGTGGCTGTATCTGATAGCTATCATTTCCTGCCCATGCAAACCGGTGCTGGGAGATCTCAGCTCTGAGGGGTTGTGTTTGCAGCCAGGTGTGAGATTCCTTGTCGGGGCTGCTTTTACTGTGCAGGGACAGATGTGACCCTGCCCCGGGGACGAAGAGGCCTTCTCAGTATGGTTCCAGGTTTAGAAGGCAGCCTGAGTTCAGAAATGAGTAAGAAGTGAGCACTTTATGGTTAGAGCGTTTGGCTCACGTATGCATATTGAAACTCATCCTCACTTTCGCTCTTCTGATTTGATGGGCCTTTAGGCATTCTAATCTAATCTGTGGAAGGAAGAGTCGAAGGTGTAGACACATCTTTGTATGAAAGAACTAGCTTTCAAAGAAGAGTCAGGGATGGGCTGGAACAACCGAGATGAGTTCTTCTGGGCATGAATAGAGCATCTGACTGGAAGGTCCAAAAAGATGGCCAGGTCAGAGCAGGCTGCTTGACCAGAGGCTGCTAGAAGCCATCAGAGGAGAAATGTGGCTATTAAGAGTGGGCATCATCCTGGGCAACAGTGATTGATGGAGTAAAGTGTGTAGGAGAAGGAAGGAGTCCAGAAGAGAGGGATGGGGGGACCAAGAGGGCTGGAAGAACCCAGGTCACATATAAAGACTCGTTTGGAGAACAGGAGATGCTTCAAATACTTGAAAGTCTAATGTGTGAGAGATGGAGCAGAATTCTTTGACATGGTTCCAGAAGGTGAAGCTAGAATTGAAAGGTGGAAGCCACAGGAGGAGATATTTGGTCTTAGTATGAGTTGGTGTTTTTCAGACTGCCATTTGCAGTCCATTAGTGGTTTGTGCAGTCGATTTAGTGATCAAGACAAGCAATTTTTAAAAAATGAAACAGAATAGAAAAGAAAAAAAATGAATAGAAAAGAAAAATGAGAATGTATGGATCAGTATTATTTCTAGAAAATATCTGTTCAGTTTTATTTTTATTTTTTGCCCTGGTGGTGCAATGGTTTAGTTGCCAGCTGCTAACCAAAAGGTTGGCGGTTTGAACCCACCAACCACTCCACGGGAAAAAAGATGAGGCAGTCACTTTTGTAAAGACATACAGTCTTGGAAACTCTATGGGGCAGTTTACTCTGTCCTAAAGGGTTGCTAGGAGTTAGAATTGACTCAGTGGCAGTAGGTTTGGTTTACCTGAGTACTTACCCTATAGTAGGCACTGTGCCAAGTGCTTTATACACATTTTCTCATTTAAATATCACAACAGCCCTATGAAGCAGGCATTATTTACCGAAAACAAAATAAACAAAAACCAAACCCATTGGTGTCAAATCTATTCCGGCTGATAGAGACCCTACAGGATAGAGTAGAACTGCCCCATAGAGTTTCCAAGGCTATAAATCTCTACAGAGGTAGACTGCCACATCTTTCTCCCTTGGAGGGGCTGGTGGGTTTGAACTGCAGACCTTTTAGTTAGCAGCTGAGAACTTAACCACTATGCCACAGAACTCCCCATGTTCCCTTCTTAGAAATGAGGAAATTCAAAATCAAAGAGATTAAGCGACTTTCCAAGGGTCATGGAGCATTTAAGAGGTTGAGCCTGGAGTTGAACCCAAGTCCACCTCTCTCAAAAGCCTGTGTGCCTCATAACCATCTGCTACTATAGCAATAACCATTGATGGAGCTGTTCCAAACATGGTCCAGGCTGTCTAGAAAAGGGCTAGGAAGGTGGTAAGCGTTTGAGCAGAGGATGGGTGGCTACTTGTTAGGGTTTCTGCCCACCCCTTCCCACCTGGGAAATTGGACTGGATCATAGTAATCTCCATTGACATCACACGGCACATCCCATGGCTTTGTCTGTACAGTCAGTTCTAACTCTTAGGTTTCTTTGATTTTCTTTGATTTAATTAATTTGTAGATTTAGATTTGTTTTAACAAATTTCCTGATTGTGTATTTATTTTATGATAGCAAAAATGTTGTTTTTAATGTTTCCTGGTTTTTCTATAATGAACACAAATTGATTTCATAATTTTAAGAAATGATTTTAAAAATAAAATTATACCATGATGTAGTAGAAAAAACTTCAAGAATTTTTCCTGGTAAACTTAGACTTTCTGGAGCCATGGAAGCTGGATGAACCCCTGAAATTATTGCCCTGAGATAATCTTTAAACCTTAAACCAAAAAGTCTCCTGAAGTCTTCTTAAACCCAAGTAATAGTTTAGCTTAACTAATAAGGAAGGTTAGGCAATCTACTTCCATAGAGATACCACCTGGGAAACCCAAGGAGGGGTTGCTGTGAGTCAGGTCTAACTCGACGGCAGTGAGCTTGAGTAAGGATGTCTGCCTTGAATATTGTGTTCTTTTAAGATCCATCTATCTGGGATCAAATTGACAACCAAAAAAACGAAACCAAACTCACCGCCATCGAGTCAATTCCAACTCATAGCAACCCCCTTTGGGTTCGTGAGGCTGTCAGTCTTTACGGAAGTAGATTGCCCCATCTTTCCTCTATGGAGCCACTGGTGGGTTTGAACTACCGATCTTCTGGTTAGCAGCCAAATGCCTTATACACTACGCCACCAGAGCTCCTTAAATTGACAGTAGCAACTCAAAACATTAGATGGGAACGGTGAGGGACAGTGAGTTTATGTTAATGGGGGAGAAACGACTCAGATAAGGAGGGTGAGGATCATGCACAACTGGGAGAATTTAATCAGTGCCACGGAACTGTACATGTAGGAACAGTTGAATTGGTCTATGTTCTGCTTTGTATATCCTTAACAACAACAAAAAAAGAAAAGAATTTGAAAAGAAAAAAGAATTGTTACATTAAAAAAAAAAAAAAATTCTTCCTGCCAAATTTAGGAGAGACAGCTTGCTGTTCCTCCTCGTGTGGGCTGCGGAAGCTCCGTGTGGACCACGGGAGGCGGTTGGTGGACAGACTCTTTGGACCTGCAGTTCCCTGTACCATCCCATCTTCCCTGCATAGATCAGGACAGGGCAGGGAGTGTTGTTTAGGGAGGCTTTTTCCTCTCATAACTGCAGAGTGAAGCTCCCATTGATTTGATTTAAAGCTAGAAAGGATCATAAAAATCATCTCCCCTAATCCCTTCATTTTAGGGACAAGGAAAAAACAAAACAAAGCAAAAACCAAACTCACTGCCGTCAAGTGGGACCCAATTCATAGCAACCCCTCCTTGGGTATCCGAGGCAGTATCACTATGGTAGTAGATTGTCTAATCTTCCTTCCGAAGAGTGGCTGGTGGGTTTGAACCACCAGCCTTCTGGTTAGCAGTCACATGCCTCAGGTACTACGCTACCAGAACTCCTCGGGACAAGGAAATGAAGTCCTAAAGGAAGGACATGGCTTTTCTTTGGCACTGCTCCATCAATGGAGGGCAGAGCTCAGACCAGCTCTGAAATGCTGTTGAGTCAGTTTTGGTTCATGGCAGTCCTGTGTTACAGAGTAGAACTGCTCTCCATAGGGTTTTCATTTTTCATACAGCAGTTGATATACATTTTGTTGCATGACATGGACTGCAATCCCCACAATGTAACAGCTGTCTTCCCACCACAGGGTTTTTTTTCGTGTTACCTTTATAGAAGCATATTGCCAGGCCTGTGTTCCGTGATGCCCCTGGGCTGGTTGGGTTTGAACTGCTAACTTTTAGGTTAGTAGTTAAGTAAGTGCAAACCATTTGTACCACCTAGGGACTTTGGAACCAGTTGAATTAAATTATGTTGCTTCCCCAAGAGAAAGGGGTTGGTGAAGGTTGGCTGAGGTAGTGGGAAGAACAAAGAGCAAAGAAAGGGCAAAACTTCTCATTCTAATTTCTTAGGGAAGTTCAAAGTGGAGGTGCGGGGAGTATGGTTTAGTTGAAAGAACCTCACCCTGGGAGTTGAGAGACTGAAGTTCTGGTCCCAGCTTTGAAACTATGTCATCGTGACTGGGTCACTTACCCCCATAGCTATTGGAGGGCAGTTTCTCTTTCTTTTTAAATTGTTTTGTGTTAAATATATTTAACAAACAATTTGCTATTTTAGCCCATTTTTTAAGTGTTCAATTCAGGAATGTAATGACATTTACCATGCTAGGCAACAATGGCCACTATCCATTTCCAAAGGTTTTTCATTACCCCAAACAGAAACTCAGTACCTGCTTAAGCAGTAACTCCCCATTCTCCTTCCCCCAACTCTTGGTAACCAGTGATAAACTTTTGTCTTCATGGACTTGCAGATTAATTCTTGCTCTGCACATACCACTTAGTCTGCACCTGGGCTAGAGAGCTCACTGCCAGTAGTGCATGTCCTCAGGCTCATTTCCTTTCACAGGGATTGGTGTAATCACTGTGGAGGAGTTGTCATTCATTAGCACCTTAGGCGCTTAGGAACTTCTCCAGATTGAGGGTGGGGAGAGAGAAAGAGTGTGCTAGCCCTCTGGGAACATAAAATGTGGGATGTTGCATAAGCATGGGGTGAGTCTCTGCTTCAACCAACCCATCGAATTCAGAACTGGTGTCTTCTGAATCCTCAGTGTGTGGTAGGGTGCATGCTTTAGATTCCTGCTTTGTTGAATTGATGGGCTCTGTGTGTGTGTGCGCATGTGCAGGGGGACTAGAATTTTAGGGGTCACATAGAGATGGAGTCCAGGCCTTCTTTGAACATGCCCTGTGATTGTTGCTCTGTTGATCTACCACCTGCTTTATCTCCACGGGACTTAGACATGTAGCTTGAAATACAGGCCATGTGAGTTCAGAATTGAGTCATGACAGAGGGCACTGTGGTTTGTGATGGGGCTGGTTTGAATTGTGTCGCACTGTGTAGGCCTGTCCTGGGTGGTGCAAATGGATAAGCACTCAGTTACTAACCGAAAGATTGGGGGTTCGAGTCCACCCAGAGATGCTTTGAAAGAATGGCCTGGCCATCTACTTCCAAAAGATCAGCCATTGAAAACCCTATGGAGTGCAGTTCTACTCTGATACATGGTGTCACCATAAGTCAGAATCTGCAAGTGGTGGTGGTGGTGTCTAAGTAGGTGGTGTGAGAGGAAGGGAAAAAGCAGGAGCTTCTTCCAGGCTTCTTGGTGACCCCAAAAGATGGAACAGTGCAGTGCAATGAATTGCTTAATATCCTTCTAGCCATCATTCTCCATTTTGTGATGTATTGTAAATCCTAATCCCAATGCCTGTTGAGGGTGGGATGTGTCTTGAGTCCGGCCTTCCTTGAGGGTATATATATGAATGTTCTGGGAAAATTCCCTCTCTCTTGCTCCCATTCTGCTTTTGGTTCATCATCATCTCATCCCTGGACTTGAAATAGCAGCTGTCGTCTGACCTGTCATTTGGGTCAATCCCTACAACCACGTGAAGTGGGAGAATCCTTCAGACGGACCTGCAGACCTGGGACTAGGCAGCCTGCCAACCTCCCAGCCTCCACCACCACCATGTGAGTTGTTTCCTTGGGAGTTTGTGAGTTCTGTGAGACATTACAGCGGAAATATGGAACCGGAAGACAGGAGGGAGAGTACTGAGGGGAGGAGGAGTTGATGTCAGAGATGATGGAGTGGCATGGCAGTTTGGAAAAACTGGACATTTGGGACATCTTTAACCTCTGCCTCATAGGGACCAGCCCTGTACTGATCTCTCTAAAAGAATTTATTCAAGCAAACAGGAAAGAAGTTGCCAGGATTATAGCAGGTTGTGATAATAAGTTTCCAGAATCTTCTCAGATGCAGCATAAAGGAACTAACTCTTCGATTTCTCGAGTGACCCCTGCCAAATATGGGATTCCCACTGGTTAAATTGTTTTGCCTTGACCTGAGATGTAAAGTGAATGTTAGCTTGACTGAAGGCCTTGGCGGGGAGGGTGTGTTTTATGCTCTGTTATCAAGGCTAATAATCTGACAGTTTAAGGCTTTATGACTTGATTAGTGGCATCAGCACTTGAAAGAATTGGTTTAGGAAGCTGTGAAGGGTTACTGTGAAGGATTGCGTGAGAGTAATTAGACGGTAGTTGTGAAATGCAGGAGTAGTTTCCATCTACTGATGGCCTTTGGTGGCTGGATGTTAAGAGAGCTCTGCCTGTTACTGAACCCCCTGTGGTGAGTTGAAAATGAGTTGGTTAATTTGGGTGCTCTGCCTTAGACCCCAGCCAGCCCTCAGAATTTTCTGCCTGTGGCAATGCCCTTACTCTGCTGTCCTTGAGCCCACTCAGAACCTCGGTA
Source organism: Orycteropus afer afer (assembly GCF_000298275.1). NCBI lineage: Eukaryota > Metazoa > Chordata > Mammalia > Tubulidentata > Orycteropodidae > Orycteropus > Orycteropus afer. The sequence continues at coordinate 16,243,352 of NW_006921621.1, forward strand.
TCTATTCTCTTTGCTACTCAAAGTGTGGTCCCTGGCCCAGCAATATCCAGAAGCATCTGGGAGCTGCTTAGAAATAAATGCACAACCTTAAGCTTTACCCACAATTTCAGAATTAGAGTCTGCAATATTAACAAAATCCTTAGGTGATCTGAGTGTTGGGCTAGTATAGATGCCCTCAGGGGTTAAAGATTTGTGGCAATGTGGTTTTTATTGTCTAGTGTGCAATAGATTTAAACTTTATGTTGCCTTATGATTTCTGTCAGCTGTCTGTTATTAGAGCCTGGAATTTGTGGGTGTGTGTGGTGTGTGTGTGTTCACTGTTACTTGTGGCATCAGTCTGGGGTTGTGGTTTACAGTCGTGCCCCCCCACCCCCTCCGCTCACCGAGTTCTTGGCACAGCTAGTCATTTCTTTGAATGCAAGTCTGGCATCAGAATGTGGGGGTTGTGACCAAAACACCACTTTCTTCCTGTTACTCCCCTGCTCAGGAGCCCACAGTGGCTCCCATCGCTTGCTGTGTCATGTCCATACCTCTCGCTGGGGCTTCCAGGGCCCACATGGCCCAGCCTGATCTGCCCGCTTGCCTTACCAGGCCACATCCCCACAGCCCATCGTTAGTGCACTGGGTTCAAGACGGCTTTCAGCCTTGCTTTCTTGTCCCTTAATGTGTTTTCGCTTCAGCCTTTCCTGGTCACGCAGTGCTCTCTGTTCTCCACCTTCCTGTCCTGGTGTTCTCTCTACTGAACTATTTAGTTCCTGGTCATCTGGGGCTGTTTATTGTAGGTCTTGACCCTGGACTCAGATAAATGCTTTCAGAGAGCAGGATTCTTGTATGCCTCAGAGGGTTTTCAGTGGCTAACTTATTTTTTTTCCCAAAAAAGTGAATCGCCAGGCCTTTCTTGCAGGGTGCCTCTGGGTGGATTTGAACCTCCAACCTTTCAGTTAGCAGCTGAGCACATTAACCATTTGTATCACCCAGGGATCCTTCTTTGCCTTAGAACAATTTAAATAGCATTAGAATCACCTGTACCTTCAATACTTAAAAAAATTGACCTGTGAATCCATCTAGTTTTAGGGTTAATTTAAGGAAAAGCGCTTTGACGGCTTTCTCCATTTCTTCTATGTTAATTCATCTGTTAACGTTTTATTGTCTTCTCAAATCTGACAGATGCATGGGGAATAACAGTGTAGATTCCTTGGTACTGTTGGTCAGGAGGCAGAGGAGTTGGAGTGAGTGTGGTGGGGTGGTGGCTAGCTTCATAGATGGGGAGGGGGCTGGTGAGGGCTCTGAGAAGCAGCCTGGAAGAGAAAGGAAGGGACTCCACTCAGGGGAGGTGGAGGGAGTAGGGACCGTTGGACTACAGAAGAGGAAGTGAGGCAAGTTCAGCTGCCCTTTCCTGATGGCACTGGAAGTGAGTCTTGTGGGGAGAAGGGATGCAGAAGTTAGCAGTGGTCAGATACTTGAGGGTTGTCCTTGTAAGGTTTGGGGTGGAAGCTGTATTTATTTCTAACAGTGATGCTGGTAGGATCTTTCTTGGTGTTTAGAAAGGATAACAACAGCAACAATAATAATGTAACGGGAAAGTGTGTGTTCTTCAATAATAAAAAACTAATAAACTGACACCAGAAGACAATAAAATTTAAACAAACAAATCACCATAGAAGAAATGGAGAAAGTTGTCAAAGAGATGGTCCTTAAAATAGTCCTAAAACTGGATGGGTTCATAGGTAAATTTTTTTCAAATATTGAAGGTACAAGTGATTCTAATGCTACTTAAATTATTCTAGAGCAAAGAAAGAAGGAACATGTGTATTCTTTTTATGAAGCTAGCACAACAAAGCATGATAAAATAACAAGGGTGAGCAGACATAGCACTCAAAGTAGCCTCAATCTGAGTATCAATCCAAAATCCTAACAATATGATTAGCACATGAAGTCCAGCACCCCAGTGACAGAACTCTGTAGGCACCTGGGTTTCAGAGCAGGAAAGCAAGGATGGATTAATTTTAGGATTTCTATTAATAAATTTCACCATAGGAAAGAAGCTAAGGAGAAAAATCAGATGCTGAAAAGGTTTATGATAAAGTTAAATATCTGCTTTTGATAAAAACTGTGACAGCATACGAATAGTTTGATACCTCCTCAACAAGGACATTTTCGTCAAGCCAGAGACCACAGCTTTGCTTAGTGTTGAAATGGTGAAGACTAGATGCATTCTCATTAAAGTCATGATAAAGTACCACAATGATGGAACCTTGTTTGAGATATGAGCTGACATAAGTCGATAAAAGAAAAAGGGAAAAAAAAAAAAAAAAAGGTATAAGAACTAGAAGGGAGAAGGCAGAACTAAAAGACAAACAATAGGAGAATTCAGTAAGGTAATTGGTACATAATTATTGCAGAAAAAAACTTTCCCACATAAACAACCTGCAACTAGAAAACATGATGGGAGAAAAAGAAATCCCATTTATATAAGCAACAAAAGACATAAAGTATCCAGTGAAAGCTTAAAAATTATATTTATATCTAACTTTTAAATGCAAGGAAGAGATATGAAAGGCTTAAATAGGAAGATAATGAAACCCTTGCTAGAAAAGGTTAGTGTTACACAAATGTCAGTTCTCCTTAGTCTATAAATTTTAAATGTGATCACAATAAAATCACCAGTAGGATTATTTTGGTACTTGAGAAACGGATTCTAAGTCCATATGGGAAAATTAGCATATATGAAAATGAGAAAGGAGAATCTATCTCTAACATGCATCAAGAATTTTTAAGGCTACAATAATTAAGATAATTAATTATGGTAAGTCTTATTCTTAATAATGGAGGCCCTGTAGGAACTTTGGTGGTGTAATGCCTAAGACATTTGACTGCTAACAAGAGGGCTGGTGGTTCAAACCCACCAGGCTCTCCTCAGAAGGAAGATTGAGCAATGTACTTCCGTAGTGATACCACCTTGGAAACCTAAGGAGGGGTCGCTATGAGTTGGATTCGACTTGACAGCAGTGAGTTGAGTTTTGAGTTTTTGTTGGTGCAAACAGTTACATACTAAAACCACTAACTTAAAGGCTGGTAGTTCAAACCCACCCAGAAGCTCCTTGGAACATGGGCCTGGCAACCTTGAAAACCCTCTGGGGGTTCTACTCCACACACATGTGGTCGACATGCTGGAATCGACTTACCAGTGGCTAACAACAGAAATTACAACAACAGCAAACAGACTGACCAAATGTTGGAACAGAGTATAGAGCCTGGAGGGCGGGGGGTGGGGGGAAGAGAGATAGGGAGAAGGGGAGAGAGGGAGAGAGGGAGAGAGGGAGTATGTGTAAGAGGGAAACTCTGATAAAGGTAGTATTTCAGTTTAGGGGGAGAGATAGATAGTATTTTCACAACTCTATAGTTATCTTGGAAAAAAGCAGGATCCTTTCTTCATGCCTTAGACTAAAATAAGTTCATCAAAAATAGATAAAAGATTTAAATAAAAAATGAAACTATAAAAGTACTATAGGAATTTTTCTACTGTCTGAGACTTTTCTGTTTGACACAAACCCCAGAAGCCAAAAAATAAAAGATTGATAAATTTGACAACATAAAAAATGAAAACTTCTGCATGAGAAAAACACCTTAAAGTCAAAAAGAGAGATGATAATCTGAGATAATTTCCAACACTGTTACGGATTGCGTCGTGTTCCCAAAAATACGTGTGATAATAAGTCCCCCTATACCTGTGGCTATAATCTCTATTTTCTTTGTTGTGTTATGTTGGAGACCTTTTTAGTGTGAGGTGTGTCTTTAGAGATGGAAAAGAGGTAAGACAAGCGAGAAGCAGAGGTGGGGAAAGAGATGCCAGGCCACGTGAAGAAGGTCCAGGAGGAGAACTCCAAGGAGATAAGGACGTTACTCCAGAGCTGACAGAGAGAGAAAGACTTCCCCTGGAGCTGGCACCCCAGATTTGGACTTCTGCACCCCTTTGTCAAAGGGTTGCTACCGTGGTTGGAACAGTGGGCTCAAGCAGTGCAAAAGTAGTGGGGATGGCGTAAGACCGGGTATTGTTTTCTTCTCTTGTACGCAGGGTCGCTATGAGTTGGGGCCAACTTGTTGGCACCCAACAGCAACAGCAATAGACTGCTAAACTGTGAGAATATAAATTTCTGTTTATTAAAGCCACTTATTTATGGTGTTTCTGTTAATGGCAGCATTAGATAACTAAGCAAAATATGTATGTTAAAAGGAGCTGTTTTTCTTGGTATACAAAGAGCTCTTAGAAACAAAAGAAGAAAGATCATTGACTTAATTGAAAAAGGAGCAGAGGTACAACAAGAAATGCATTTTGTATTATGACAGGGAAAGAAGTATAAAAGATTTAAATTTAAGGAAACGTGCAAACTCTATACTAAAAATGCAAATCAAAACTACAATATAATGGTATTCTTAACCAGATCAGAAGAGATCAAAATGTTTGATAATACACTGAATTGGTAAGGATGTGAAGAAAAGGTGCTTTGAGACATTTCTGGTGAGAGTAAATGGGTACCACTGCTTTGGAAGGCAATTTGTGATATTTATCTAAACTTACAAATGCCTATATCCTAGGACCTAGCAGTTCTAGGTATCTCCCTAGAGAAACACTTGTGCACCAGGAGACATGAAGAAGTATAAAAATATGTTCCTCAAACATTGTTGGAATAGTGAAAAATTGAAGGTGACACAAATTTCCCTCAGTAGGAGAAGGGCTAAATAAAATGTGGACTCTTCAGCACATTAGTGGGCTAATAAATCAGGTTAGTGGATTGTGACACAGCATTAAAAAACAATAGAAAATAACCGAGAGCATTGTGCATAGTGTGGGTAAGTATTATTTGGTGAGATTTTTGTTTCAGTTTTGCAGCTTCCCATACAAGTGTGAACTGGGTCACAATACAAAATGCGTTTCTTACTGTGGGACTCAGTCAAACAAGTCGGAAAACAGCAAGAGTAGCTAAAAGGAATATATTCCATTCACGCTGTTGCAAAAACATCTCAGAGATGTAACATTGAGTGAAAAAAACAAGGTGCAGAGGGATATGAACAATGGGATACCATTTTTGAAGAAGAAGCACTCAGAAAACAGTATCATGTTTTTAGTGGAATCACGTTGTTGTTGTTGTTATGTGCCGTCGAGTCAAACTCGACTCATAGTCCTTGGGTTTCCGAGGCAGTATCACTACGGAAGTAGGATTGCCCAACCTTCCTTCCGAGGAGTGGCTGGTGGGTTTGAACCGCCAGCTGTCTGGTTAGCAGGCAAGTGTCTTAGCCACTATGCTACCAGAGCTCCCAGTGGAATCATGTATCCGTATAAAAACCCAGAAAGATACGTACCTGCTTCATATCAAAGGTTCCTTTTCCAGACTGGAGTGGTGTTTAGGGGACCTGAGCTTTTTCTTGCATACTCCAATTTGTAATTTAAAAAAAAAAAAGGAAAAGTGTGAATGTTTTCCTTGTATATTTAAGTGATTCAGTTTACGTGACCGTGGAAAGACTCACCCAGGAACCCATAAGTACAGGTGCTTTTCTCCCGGGTGGTTTTTTGCAGACTTTTTCTAATTTATCTTCTGTTGCTTATCTGAATATCTTTCCTTTTGCTTTAATTTGGGTATTTTATACATTTGTAACTATCATTGGGTTAGCTTTGTTTCTCAGTTATGGTTACTTTAAGATTGCACATAAAAATCCCCTAAACGTTGTATCAGTAGCTCATTTATTGGGTGCTATTTGGGTGTTTCTTTACTGCCTTTTTCAGTATATTCTTTTGAAATTAAGTGGGCCTGTAGTTTATTCATTTCATTAGCTGTTTTTCAGAGAGACAAGTTTTGGTTTTCTTTCTCATTGCCATTATATGTGCATGGACTTGTTTGTTAATTCTGTTTTAATTTATGCTTCTTTTTTTATTTCCTCTCTGAATTTTCACAAGAACAATAAAAAGTCAATTCCAACCCATAGTGACCCTATTGGATAGGGTAGAACTGCCCCTTAAGGTTTCCTTGGTTGGTAATCTTTATGGAAACAGATCACTACATCTTTCTCTTGCTGAATGGCTGGTGGGTTCAAACTGCTGACCTGTTGGTTAGCAGCCCAGGGCTTAACTACTGGACTGCCAGGACTTCTACAAGAACAGTCAAAAAAACTCAAAGTCACTGTCATCGAGTCAATTCTAACTCATAGTGACCCCCATAGTGTTTTCAAGGCTGTAAATCTTTACAGAAGCAGACTGCCTCATTTTTCTCCTGTGGAGCAAGGTTAGAACCCCTGACCTTTTAGTTGGGAGGTGACTGCTTTAACCACTACACCACCAGAGCTCTTTACAAGAGCAGTAGGGGTTTCTAGACTTGAACATGCACATAAATCACCCAGAGTTTTAATCTTTTTTAAAATACAGATTCTGATCTGATGTACCAGACCTGGAGTGAGTGCCTAGATTCTGTATTTCTAAGCAGCTATAGGTGGACTGACCTCTGAGATGCTAGGACGCAGCGGTCAGGGCACTTGCTCTTTTGGGTACGAGTCACTTCATTGTTGTTAGCTGTCCTGTAGACCACTGGACACATGTGCAGTGGAATAGAACACTGCCTGATCCTGCATTGTCCTCCTGATTGGTTTCAGATTGGATAGCGTTTCTGTTGTGATCCATAGGGTTTTCATCGGCTGATATTCTGAAGTAGATCGCCAGGCCTTCCTTCATAGTCTGTTTGACTCTGGAAGCTCTGCTGAAACTCAGTCAGCATCATAGAAACATGCAGACCTCCACTGACAGACGAATGGTGGCTGCAAGGGAGGTGCGTTGGCTGGGAATTGAACCTATTACCACCGACCCACCAAATGCCTCGTGGTCTCTATGTTATAGGTCATTTTAGCACACTGAGTATAAATATAATGCTTTTAATTAACTATAATAAAATTCATATTGTTTTCTTTTAAAGTTGTGAAGATGGGATGTCCTGACCCACCAGTCACTTTCTCTGGCGTCATTAGTGATCACGTACTTTCCAGATGGTTGGAGAGGGTTGGGGAGCATTTGTAGCTACAGAATTCTCTTGGGCAAATGGAGTTGGTTGAGCTGACAGCCTTGGGTCTGCACTGTTGTATAGTCTCCACCAACTGGTTTAGCTGAGCTTTTAGGTACATTGGAATTAGTGGTTGTTAACCTTGTTTTGATGGACCATGGACCCCTTTGGGAACATGATGGAAACTGTCGACTTTCTCTCCTGAAACATGCTCTGCCCTCACTGGTGCATACTGAACCCCAAATTCTGCTTTTGCTTTTATGGACTTCCTGTCTCCTGAAGTCTATCTTTAGACCATAAACCAAAAAAAACCAAACCTAACTCATTGCCGTCGAGTCGGATCTGACTCAGTGACCCCTCCTTGAGTTTCTGAGGCGTTATCACTACGGAAGTAGATTGCCCGGAAGTAGATTGCCCGATCTTCCTTCTGAGGCGTGCCATAGCTGCTTTAATAAAGACTCCCAGAATGACAATCTGAGCCAACAGCCCCTGCCGAAGCCATCTGGTTCGGTCCTGTTCACTTTACGGATAAGGAAACCAAGGGCAGGCTGGAACTTCAGATATTTATACAAAGTCAGATTCTCCACGTTCCTGTCATTCTAAATGCAGATGGTACTGCCCTTGGCAGTGGGAGGCCTGCTTGGCTAGACTTTGGTTTCCCTTGTGGTCTATTGAGTTGAGAGGCACATATCTATCCAGACCCAGCCTGCATCATTTTGGGCAAGGGGAGCTCCATGGGTTACTTCTTTCAGCCCAGCCCTGCCCTCACTTCTTATAGTCACTCTAGTCTGAGGAAGGAGGAACTCAAATTCCTTCCAGTTAGGATTCTGGAGTCAGATACTGTTCTAGCTTTGACATGGCGTAGCCTCTTGCCTTGTTCCTGTGTCCCATTTCCTTCTCTAAGTCTCAGTTCTTCTAAGAGGCTTTTATGTTGGTTCCTGTTCTGCTAACATGGCTGATGCCTGGGTCCTGTCCTGGGACCAGGACCTCTCCCTAACTCTTTGCTGGAGATAGCAAGGTATGGTGGGAAGACATCGGTTTGAATCCCTGCTCATCCACTTACTGATTCTGTGACTATGGGTAAATTACTTAACTTGACCAAGCCCCTGTTTCTTTACGTGTATGATGGGAACAATAGAACATGTCTTACAGGATAGTTGGAAAGTTAATTGTGTATTAAATGTATTTGGTGCATAGAATATGTTGGTAACCAGTAACTAGTATTAATAGTCCTGCTCCCAGGGACTGGAGTTTTGCCTGATCCAGCTAGTTGGGGCCTTGGTAGCCTTTGATAGATGTCTCCCATGCCTGTGTTGTTGAGGGTCACCTGTCCTAGATTTTCCCATTATAGGGCTTTGCCCATTTGTCAGGACCCTTCATAATGTAACCTTATGCTGTCCCCTTCCCTGGAGTCATGGTGAGCCTAGCCTTTATCTGTGGTTGGCCATATCTCCTTAGACAGGAGGTCTGCCCACCAGACTACAGCTCCTCTGTGTGTGGTTGCTCTGCTGACGTTGGAAATTATAGACTAACCTCATCTAAAAACACCTATAGTGTTAAACTTACCACCCTCCAGTTGATTCCCTATAGGAATCTCATAGCTACCCTATAGGACAGAGTAGAACTTCCCCATAGAGTTTTCAAAGCTGTTGGAATATTTACAGGAACAGACTGCCACATCTTTCTTCTTCAGAGCAGCTGGTGGTTCGAACTGCCGACTTTTTGGTTACACTAAGCACTTAACCACTGTACCACTGAGGCTCCTTACCTAAAAACACAGATGCAAAAATCCTAAATGGAATAAATAAATACATAGATGAGTGACTAACTACTTCAGGGAATATTTATTGAGCAGCTATTACCAACTAGTCAGGTGATACACCCATACTTCTGCCCTCAGGGCACTGATAGACTCCTAAGGGGAAATCAGACACCTGGAATTTTGATTACATTAAAGTCCCTGTGATATTTTGATGGAGGGTGGGTGGGTTGTGGGAGCCCAGAGGAAGGAACAGCCAACTCTGCTTCAGAGAACTGAGGGTTCATCCTAGGAACGTGAGTCTAGTTCAACACAAGCAAAGAGACTACTGTTAATAGAAAGAAATCATAAAAATTGCAGCACTCAGTATGTAGCACAGAGCCTGGAATATAATGAATGGATACACAAAAATATTTAATGAATGAATATGGTCTCAGTTGTTGCAGAAAAAGACTGGAAATAATTATTATATAAATTATAAAGCATCATGAAGTTCTCGGATGGTGCAGTGAAATGCTGGACTTAGCTTGAAGGTTGGTGGTTTGAACCCAACCAAAGGCACCTCATGGGAGCTCTGGTAGCATAGCGCCTAAGGTACTTGACTGCTAATCAGAAGGTTGGTGGTTCAAACCCACCAGCCACTCCTTGGAAGGAAGGTTGAACAATCTACTTCCGTAGTGATGCTGCCTCGGAAACCCAAGGAGAGGTTGCTATGAGTCGGGTCCAACTTGACGACACATAACAACAACAAAGGTACCTCATGAAACAGGCCTGGTGATCTGCTTCTGAAAGGTCAGAGCCTTGAAAACCCTATGGAACAGTTCTACTCTGCACACATGGGGTCACCAGGAGTTGGACTTGATGTGACTGACAGCAACCAACAGCAACAATAACAACAAAATATCATAAAGGTAAAAGAAAAAGAAAAGGTGTGTGGGTATTTACCCTTAACTATGATAAAGATTCATACTCATTGCAACACTGTAGGGCAGAGTAGAACTGCCCCATAGGATTCCCAAGGCTGTAAATCTTTATGGAAGCAGGCTGCTGCATCTTTCTCCTGCAGAGTAGCTGGTGGGTTCGAACCACCGATGTATTGGTTAGCAGTTGAACACTTAACCACTGTGCCAGTAGGGCTCAATGAGTCGAAATTGACTTAACAGCAATGGATTTGGCTTTTTGGTTTTATGTTAAAGAGCTTGCTTGTGTATAATCATATCCTGGGCCTGAGGGGCTGGACAGCAGTTGGGCAGGGACTTCAGTTACAGAGAAATGCTAAACTGCTCTGGAAACGGGAACTAAACCAAAAATGTCCCTTATCACTACTCTTATTTAGCATAGTTTAACAGATGCTTGTCATAACAATATAGGAACAAAAAGAAACTAGTAGAGGGATTGGTATAGGGAAGGAAGAGATAAAAATATCGCTGTTTGCAAATGACACAATTTCTATTCAAAGAAAATTACAAAATCCTACATGGCCACTTCTGATCAGAACTTAAAAGTACAGAAGGATCAATATTTCAATATTTATGCCTAATGCCATGACCTAGCAGTTAACATTCCAGTGTAGCACTTTATAAAGCATGAAAAAAGTTAGTAATAATAACCAGAAAAAATTGGTGGTAAAGAATAGCAAAGGAGGCTTTGAAAATCTTACAGCAGCAGGGCAAGCTAGGTAGGTAAGTAGCCATTAGTAAAACTGTATAGCACTGAGATAGAAAAAAAAAAGATGGGCACAATAATAGATGTACATACATGGAAGACATTTATTTGGAGAAGCAAATTTGGAGAAGCAAATAATAGAGAAAGAAATAATTTTAAAGTAAATGGCTCTTGGGAAAAAATAGATAACAGTATGGAGAAAATGAACTCGGATTTATGTCTCACATCATATGTTGTAAATTCTAGATGTATTAAAAAGTTAAATAGTTGTTAAACCCCTTAAAAACTCAGAGGAAGCAGATGGAATATTTATCCTGGCTGCAGAGAGGAAATGTATCTGTGAAAATTCCAGAAAAACCACCAGTGACAAAGTGGGATATGTTCAATTATAAACGAATAAAATCTGTAAAATAAAAGTAATAAAATTGTGTTAAAGGAGAAAGTACCAGAAGGGGGAAAAGTTGTAATAAACTGATGGATATGACAGGTTGTCAAATTTATGCACAGAACTAATGAAGATCTTTAAGGCACATATTCAGAATGTATTGGTAAAATAATCAAGGCATAGGGACAGGTCATTTCATATGAAGCCCAGATAATATAGTCTTGAGATATGGAGAAATACTTAGCTTTGTAAATATAAGTTAAAACAGCTCTGAGGTGGTACTTCAGTTGGCCTATAATATCAGTGACCAATAGATCAAATTTGTAAAATCCACTATTGAAGCCTGTGGGAAAGAAAATAGGGTGCCACTACTGTTACTGAAACAAACAAGCCCACTGTCATTGAGTTGATGCCAACTCATAGTGACCTTATAGGACAGAGCAGGATGCTACAGGAAAGTATAGAATTTCTAAGGCTGTAAATCTTTAGGGACGCAGACTGCCTCATCTTTTTCCTGCGGAGTGGCTGGTGGGTTTGAACTGCCAACCTACTGGTTAGCAGCTGAATGTCTTAACCTCTGTGCCACCAGAGTTATCTTAGTGAAGAGTGGAGCTGCTTTTCTTGAGAGCATCCTGACATTGGGCTGCAAGAGCACTGACACGGTTCATAGCCTTTGACCCAGTATTTTTTCTTTTGGGCATATATCCCACAGAAACGACTCTGAAGGGGAAGAAAAGCACCTTGTTCAAGGATGGAAAAAATTGGAAATAAAACAAATATAGGTAATTAGGAACTGATTAAATACACTCTGTGACAACAATACAGTGCATTCCTAAGCCATTGATATGAGACACATGAATACAGTGGAACAAGAACTAGCTTAGAGGTGATGGCAAGCAGCTGAAAATCTATAAGCACATATTTATAAGAATCTGGAAATGGTGCAGAGCTTATTTGGTATGTTTTGATTAGGACGTTTTCCCTGTAAGATTGTTCATATATAATACAGATTTCTAGAAGAAGAAAGAGGGAATATTCTGGTTCTAATAGTGGAAACTTGGGCATCGAGCTATGGTGAAGACAGCACTGGGCAAAGCATCCACATGGAACTGGATTTGAGTCACTGTGTTGCCATGTGGTTGGGGGCAAGTTACATGTCTCTTCTCCAGTCCCCTTGTTTCTACACCAAAAGGAGGTAATCGTGACACCCACAAATGAGATCAAAGGAGTTCTTGGCTTCTGAGAAATCACTCTCTTCATTCAACCAGTTTTGCAGAATGCTGGTGGCCCTTGCCTGCTCTCCCACATTGCATCCCCATCTCTGCAAACATCTGTAGTACAGTCACAGTGCCACTTCTTGCATGGCAATGGGGGACGTGGGGCAAAGAAACACACCCCAAAACAAAGGCAGCCAGCAGAGCCATTGCACATAACCTAGAGAAGGTACTGACTGCAGCCCCATGAAGTATTAAGCGAAGATATAGGTGCCCTTACCATTTCATACCAGAGCATGATGTTGTTGTTGGTGGTGGTGGTGGTGGCTGCAGTCGAGCCGATTTCGCCTCATGGTGATGTCACGTGTGCAGAGTAGAAGTGCTCCGTAGGATTTTCAAGACTGTGGCCTTTTAGAAGCAGGTCTCCAGGCCTCTCTTCAAAGGCACTTCTTGGTGAGTTCAAACCACCAACTTTTTGGCCAACAGTCCAGCACTTAACCGTCCACACCGCTCGGGGACTCCCTAGGGGATGAAGCCAGGAAGAAAAGCCTTTGGAGAACATTTTGTTCACTAGATTTAGATTCACTATACAGTTGAATCTTTTTATAAGGCTGGTTTGTGGTCAAAGAAGAAGAGAAGGGAAGGAGGCAAGCCACTCAGCTGTGTGTTTGGGACACGTTGGGGCCCAATTAATAAATTCTAATGTTGAATTTCTCTAGTTGATAGCTGGATGACTTTCAGCTTTGTAACTGGAGCCCATGTCCTCACTGTGAAAATGATAACCTCTCTGCCTCCCTGATTTACTGTGAGAATGACTTAGGGTGCTGTGCTTACATGTTCTTCATGCTTTCAGTTACGGTTTGTCAGACTTTTTCCCTGAATGCATGCCAGAAAGGGCATGATTGTAGATCTCATGGGGAATGTAGAGCTGTCTGAATTATTGTCTTTGCCTTTCGGGAGCTTTTACAGCCCAGAGGGTGTCATGAGTAGTCAGTAAGGTCAGGGATAGTGATTTTAGGATGAAGGAAATTGGGGTCATTCAGGGCAAGGGGCTGGTGACTGGTCAAGTTAGAGTGCGGGGGTGCCCAAAAGAGAGGTGGTACTTGATGAAGAATGCTCTGGAAGACCTGAGATGGATTTGTATAGCCCAGAGGGTTTGTGCGGGACTGGACAATGTTTCCTTCTGTTACAGGTGACATCGCCATGTATCAGAGTCACCTCTAGCAGCTAACCACAACAGCACATCCCATGTCAGTTACCTCAGTGGAGCCTTATAGCAACCCATAAAGTGAGGTTCTGTGTTTATAAATAAACTATATGCCCAGTTCTGAGAATATTAATGAGCAAAACAGCTATTAGAGAACAAATGAGCTAGAGAATAGATTAGGAATCAAGAATAGATTCCTCTTGCTTAAGGCCCCCGGGTGGTCCAGATGGTTTGTAGTGTGGCCTAAAGGTGGGTTGATCAAGCCCATCCAGAAGCCCTGTGGAAGAAAGTCCTGGTGATCTGCCTCTGTAAAGATTACAGCTAAGAAAACCTCCTGGAGCATTTCTGTGCTGTAACTCATGGCATCTCCATGGGTTGGAGTTGATGCCATGGCAATGGGTTTGGTTTGATTTCGGTTGAGGTGAGGGTACCTAGGTGTGCAAGGATTGGTAGGATTTAAACTTCTTGCTCAGCTGAGGTGGCCCAGAACAGAGTCCTTTTGCCTCTTCTACCTGTGTTCCTTCATCTGTGCCACAAGCCCTCTCAAGAAGAAAGGTCTTGGGTACTGATTACAGTTCACTTATTCCCGCTGAATGAGGAGAGGAGCAGAAGACAGAAGGATGAAAGGCAGGAAGATTTTGAAGTGCAGAAGAGGGAAGGTGAAGGTCCAAAATGGGCCTGACTGATTTTAGAGAGGTAGAGATAGGACATGGGGCCTGGGCTCAGGCACCTGGAGGTCAGGGCCCAACTCCACAACTGTCAGCCCCCATGACCATGAACAAGTTAATCAACCTTTCTAAGCCTCAGTTTCACCTTCTGTAAAACGGGAGTACCATACTTACTTTCTAGGGATGTGGTGAGATTAATGAGTTATGTGTGGGAAATGCTTGGCACTTAGTAAGTTTTCCATACACTATAGTTATTTATGGAGCTCTGCTGACATAGTAAGGTGCTTTGGCAGCATAGTGCCTAAGGCATTTGACTGCTAACCAGAAAGTTGGCGGTTCAAACCTACCAGCCACTCCACGGAAGGGCCAATCTACTTCCATAAAGATTTACCACCTCAGAAACCCAAAGGGGGTCGCTATGAGTCAGAATTGACTCAATGGCAGTGAGTTTGAGAGTTTTGGGGTGGTGCAGATGGGTAATGTGCTCTGCTGCTGACTGGAAGGTTGGAGGCTCCAGTCTACCCAGAGGCATCTCAGAAGAAAGGCCTGCTGATCTACTTCTGAAAAACCTGCCATTGAAAACTCTGTGGAGTACAATTCTGCTCTGACACACATAGTGTTGCTGTGAGTTGGAGGCAAAGTGGTTTACTGTTGTGATTATCGCTGTTTATTTTGGTCACAAAAGATCCATGCCTCTCTGAACTGTTGATGTTTTTCTCTCATTGGTGTTGGGCCTTGCCTTGCCTAGTAGGTCAGGAACAGATTCCTCACACTCTGCATGAGCAGGTAGGCGGTCGGTGTCTCTGCCTGCCTCTCTGTCTCATTCTTTCTCTGCTCCTATTTTCATTTTAAAGCAGCTAACCTTTATTGTTGTTGTTGAAAATGTACACAGCAATACTAAAATAGGTTCGGTTAAGGATTGACAGCCTTGGAAACCCAATGGGGCAGTTCTATTCTGTCCTATAGGGTCACTATGAGTTGGACTTCCCTTGATAGAAGTGTGTGTGTGTGTGTATGTTTTTTTTTTTTTTTTAATAGGCATTTTGTGCTGTATTTTTACATATCTTTACAATCTTCACAATAACCCTTTGAGGCAAGATTAACTATTCCTATTTTTCAGATAAGGAAATTGAGGTTTAGAGGGTCCCATGGAAGGAGATTTTAACCTAATGTCAGTCACCCAGCAAACACGGAGTGTGGCACTGTGCAGTGGGCTCGTATCTACAGCTCAATGAACCAAATTCCCTGCCCTCTTTCTAGCCAGGGATCTTGCTGGAACACAGGCGGGATGAACTTTTATCTCTCCTTTTATCTTCCCTATTTATATGATGAGTAAAGGTACTTAGCTCCTCAATGCCTCACTTAACCTCACTTTTCTCATCTGTAAAATGGCACTAAGTTGGTCAGGTTAGTGTGGCGGCTGAATAAGATAATTCCTAAGACAAGCCCTGGAGCACAGTGAGGTGCTGTTAAGTGGTGGTTGCCCTTACCCAGGTCTGCAACCCCTCAAGGCACTGAGGCACTGCCCAGCCCTCTGGGAACAAGACCCATTTGCTGTGTAAGCCTGGGGAGTGGGCGATTAGCCTTGAGTCCTGAGTCAACTAGGGCAACTGGTTAGAAACTTTAGAGACCTTCCAAATCTGCCTGCCTGTGTTCTTAGGTAAAAGAGTTCTAGCAGCACACAGAGTGAATTTACAAAGAATGAATGGATACACAAAGAAACCCCAGTGTGAGTTTCCTAGTCAGAGAAAGCAGGCAGCTGTAGGGCGTTCATTTCTTGGGGCCTTTAGTTCTGCAGTTGCTTAGCTAGGACAGGAAGGAGGAATTAGTGCTGGGAACAGCTGAAGGTTGGATCAGGAAGCAGGGTAATATCTTGCCAAGTAGTGAGGATAGGGAATTGAGGTTGGGTGGGGCTCCTGACTGAGTAAAAGGCCTGTGAATCAGCCAGAGGCCTGAGGGCTGGGTGCAGTGGGGTGGAGGTCAGTTCTCTTGAAAGCTGTGCTGCTCAGAGTTAGCCTTGGCTGCTATATTCAGGATGGACAGGTTGGTAGAGGGGGAAGGAAAGGAGTCCCCTTGGAGGAAAGAAAACCTATCATGTGGCCACAGCAGAAATCTAGGAGGGAAATGATAGAGAATTGTGCACAAATGGGGCTGGAATGGAGGGGCACTTTGGTGACCCCCTTGGATATGAAGGTGAGTGAGGGCATCTTGGAGGACTCCCAGAATTGGATGTTCGGCAGTGCCACTGACAGAGAAAGAATATGGAAAGAGGTTTTGCAGAAGAACTAGATGGTGTCCGGCTACCACTGTCAACCACTCAGAGGGGGATCTATGTAGGAGATTCTGGATAGAGAGGGAGAACAATGGGGAACAAAACTCAAAATCATTTGGAGAAAAAATAAAAGGGGGAGACCAGGTTTGTTGGTCTGATAAAGCCTGGTGGAACCACTGAGACTATGGCCCCTAGCTGCCCTTCAGGTCTGGAATTGAACCCACACCTGTGGCTTCTAGCCAAATAAAAGACAGGCATGAGAGATGAACATGTACCTGAGGTAGATATATCCCTTGGGGGAAAAAAAAAAGGTTTTGGAGCTCACTCTTGAACGTGTTGAGGTTGAGAAACCTATGAGGCATGCGGGTGGAGGTGCCATCTGGTTAGAAGAATGTTTTGGTAAAGGTGGGTGCCATCTGCAACATAATATTATTACTTGAAGCCATAGGTGTAGATGAGATCAGCAAGAAGAATGTGGGCCAGGTGGACTGGAGTCCATAGAGATGAAGGATATAGAACCTAGACTGGTTTTATGAAATACAACCCCAGTTGTACCCTACATTCCTGCTTAAAATTGCCCCACAGTCTGCTGAGTACAGTCTGAATGCTTTAAGCCAGTGTACAAGGCCTGTTCAGATCAGGCCTGTGTGAGTTCCCTAGGGCTGCTGTTACAAGGTACACCAAACTGAGTGACGTAAAGCAATAGACATGTTCCCTCTTGAAGTTCTGGAGGCTAGAAGTTCTAAATCAAAATGTTGACAGGGTTGCTTCCTAACCAGGGGCTGACGGAGAGTTTGTTCCATGCCTCTCTCTCAGCTTCTGGTGACTCCCAGCTATCCTTGACATTCCTTGGATGGTAGCTGCATCACTTCAGTGTCTGCCTCCATCATTATGTGATGTTCTCCCTACATGTGTGCCTCTGTCTCTGTTTTCTTGTAAGGATATCAATCATTGGATTAGCACCCACACTAATCCAGTATGCCATCATTTTAACTAACTACATCTACAAAGATCCAGTTTCCAGTAAGGTCACATTCTGAGGTTCCACGTGAACTTGATTTTTGAGGGGACACTATCAACCCAGTATGAGCATTGGTGGTCCAGTACTAGAATGGTCACCTTCCATGGGAGAGAACTGAGGTTGAGATGCCAGTGCGTCTCATGTGCAGCTACCACCCATCTGTCATTGGAGATTTGTGTGTTGTTAAGATGCTGAAGCGGAAATGGGAGCTCTGGTAGCATAGTGCCTAAGGCACTTGACTGCTAACCAGAAGGCTGGCAGTTCAAACCCACCAGCCACTCCTTGGAAGGAAGGTTGGGCAATCTGCTTCCATAGTGATACTGCCTCCGAAACCCAAGGAAGGGTAGCTATGAGTCAGGTCTGACTTGACGGCATGTAACAACAAGATGCTGAACAGGTTTTAGTAGCACTTTGAGAATAAGATGGACTAGGAAGAAAGGGCTGGAGATCTAATCCAAATCAGCCAGTAAAAGCCCCATGGAATACAACAGTCTGATCTCCATCTTAATTGTGTGGACAGTGCAGGGCCAGGAAGCGTTTTGTTCTGTTGTGCATGGAGTCGCCATGAGTTGGGGCCAACTCCACTGCAGCTGACAGGAACAGTCCAACCCAGCACAGGCCTCTACCTGCTGTTTTGGCTCTTTTCCTCCTCCTGCCCATCCATGGCCTTCTGTTGGGAAGAGGTCCAGAATCTACTTTGGCCAAGGTTCATTGTCTCCATCTTGCGAGCTTCTCCCTCTATGGGAGCATCCACAACACTCTTTATTGTCTGGGTTCCCTACTGGGCCGTGAGCTCCCTAAGAACAGGGCCCTGTCCTTACTCACCTCTTCTGGCTGTAACCTGGTGGTTGAAAGGCCCCCCCCCCCAGGTTTAGAGTGCCTCTTCACTTAATTAACCATGCGGCCCTGGGTGACTTCCTTAACTTCTCTTAGCCTCAGTTTCCCCATCTATAAGAGGGGGCTATTAAATGAGAATTTAATAAATTAAATGAGAAAAGGCATGTAAAGTAGAGGGTAGGGGCCATGCTTGGTTTGTTTGCCTTTGTGTATCTGGCGCTTGGCACAATGTCTGATATAGTAGGTGCTCCGTAAATATTTATTGAATAAGTGATTGCTTGGAGAGACTTTGCTTGAGGAGAAGTGTTGACCCTTCTATTGTTTATGGATGTTACTGCGCTAAGTTATACCTTTCCTTAGAAGCCACCTTCTTCCTGCTTTAGGTCCCCAAGAGCTTGGTAATTACAGTTTGAGTTTCAGCTAAATGCTGACAAGTGGTGGTGAACAGGGGTCGCAGTTTGAGTCAGGCTCACAGCCCTGCAGCCAGCGTTTCTTTCATGTGGATGGAACAAACTTAGGCATATTACATTAGCGGCACCTATGGTGGCTGCAATAAATGAGTCACCATTTACTGTAAAGCTCTCAGATGCCCGGCAGACACATGCCAGTTGAAAGTGACAGAGCCTTCGCAACACAGACAGCTCAGCCATGGGCACCTAAAGAGAGACAGAAAATGCTTCTTGTGCTCCCAAGTAGTACAGGAGTCTTGGGTGAGGGTGCACAGGCTTCTTAGTCCTTCTCAGTTTTCCTTCTGGAAGTATATGTTGATCTATAAAATGGTGGTAGGCACATTTTGAAGCCAATTAAATAAGTCTGTGCAAATTCGCGTTTACTTGCTTCTAGACCAGAAGTTTATGTTTGTGGCAGTTTTTGTTTTTGCGCGAAATACTAGATTTATGTTTTTTGTTTGGTCCCACTTTTCTTGTTTCTTGATCATCAGCTACCGAGAACAGTGTTTCAAAGCCTGAGACCTTTTTTCCCTTTTAAGTTGAAATTACATCAGCTCTTCTCTGACTGTAGGTGATGGTATTCTGTACCTTCAAGAGATGAACCTGTGAAATTCCATTTGGTCACCAGTGTTAGATAGGGTTTGGGACATTTCAGGCTTTTTGGAATGAACTTGGTTGTGAAGATGTAGAAAGAAAAGAACCCCTAGGCTTCGCGTCGGTATAGCCCAGGCTCCTCGGCGTGCTGCCTCTTGCAAATGGGTCTGGGTGGGGCTGAGTGTGGGGAGTGGGGAGTGTCTAGAGAGGCACCCACATATTCCCTATATATGCCTGGTCCTATGCTGAGTACCAGGTTTTCTGCATACTGGCTGTGTGGCAGGTCCTGGGGCCCTCATGGAATTTAAAATCTGGCTGCATAGATAAAATGTGTGTATGTGTATGTGTATGTTTGCGTAGCTGCCATGGGACCTTGGGTAAGTTATATAACGTCTCTGAGCCTCACATTCCTCATCTGTAAAAGGGAAATAACAACACTTTTCTCAATAGAGTGGTTTTGAGGATTTGATTAAATATGTAAGGCACATAGTATAGGCCTGGTGCATCAAACAAGGACTCTGGTGGTGTAATGCCTAAGGCATCTGAATGCTAACCATAAGGTTGGCAGTTCAAACCCACCAGCCATTCTGCAGAAGGAGGTCTGATACATAGTAAGGCTCAAAAAATGGTAGTTCTCATTATAAGCAGTGCTCTGAATCTTTTATTTTGAGAACATGGATGGGAAAGGAGAGGAAGGGTGTTAAGAGGATCCATCTAGGTAATGAGTGGTCAACTTCCTCAGTTTTGATGGAAATTGATTCAATATCCTAAGTTGGCCATTCATTTTATTAGTTTCTGCCTCTCTTCCTTGGCATTTGCCCACGTGCAGCATGCCCATCCTCCCAGGCCTGTTCCTTCCTCTTGAACTTCTTCCATGATTGGCCCCAGCTGCTTGACCTGACCATGCTGTTCTAGCGTATGTAGAGGAGGGCTGAGAGCTTCGAAGTTTAGTTCACACCCTCGCAGCTTGTCTGGCCAGTCAGGCACAGAAGTGGTGAGTTTGAGGTTTGCCTTTTCCAAGGCCCCAGTTAAGACCCGGATCTGACAGAAATTTTTGTGTCTGTCTTGGGAACAAGAGGTGGTCAAGAACATCTGTTTGGGTTTCTGAAATTTTGGGCTCTCTGGAACATAGCTGAGTTTGTAGGGGCCATGGTGATGGACTGTTTGAAATTGGGACTTTGGAGACATTTAGAACAGTGGTTGCCACAGCTAGACTTTATCTGCAGTAAAGGACTATGGTGTAAAAGGGTCGTCCTTTGCTTCTGTCTTCTTCCTTATTCTTGGTCTCTCCTGCAGTCTCCTCCCATCTCCAGCTTTTTGGGTAGAAATGGTTTTCCTAGAGTAGAGCCTCCTTGCTTACTGAATTTTCCAACCTCCTGGTGATATCAATGCCTTTTCCAACATAATATTTATTGTTGATCCAGAGGGATAAGGTCTTTGGAGGTAAAGACCTTTGTGTCTTGTTTGTAGCTCTATACTCAGGACATCCACTCAATAAGCCAATGTTGAGTGAGTGAGTGAGTAAGTGAATGCATGCATGAATGAATGATGTGGCAAATGAAAGCCCTTTATAACGATAAAAAATTCAGACAGAGTGAAACCGCTGTTCTTCACCTCAGCCCCACCCCCACAGGAAGGGAGTAGTTATTATTTGCTATGCTCTTTTTTTTTTTTTTTAATCATGGTAAAAATATACATAACAAAGTGTAAACAATTTATAGATGTATAATTCACTGACATTGATTACATTTTTCATGTTGTACACCTATCACCGCTAGCCTTTCCAAATTACTCTACAACATTAACATAAACTAAATGCCCTCTAATATTTGTTATTCTTTAGATGCATCATTCTCCCTTCATTGTATTTGTTTGTGTAGCTGTCATTTGAGTTGTGCCACACTGAGCTGTACATCCCTTTGCTTGGTTCTGCCTAGTGTAGTAAGGGTGCAGAGTTTAGGGTGGGGCCGTAGCTGGGGTGCCTTCTGTGACTAAGACAGCGGTGTTTTCTCTGCACAAAAGATCCTGATCTGTTTCACTGATAACTAGATCCAGTGGAATGAAGAAAGGTTACTCATGTTGGGTGGTTTAGAGAGGCTGAGTGAAGTTCTTGTGTATAATAATCAAGTTTCTAACACAGTTCTGAATCTAAAGATAATGTTCTTTGTATACCACCACACTGTATGGTGGAATACTAGAAAACGCAAATGCTGGAATTCCAGTCACTCTAGGTCTTTGAGACCTCCTTGGAGAGCAGAAGAGTGGATATTGGTGATCACCAAAAGTGACTTTCTCTGTCCTCTGCCGCATTAGTAGAGGATCTGACCAGGAGGGATAGTGACCAGAAATTAGGACAAAGAAGCTAGTCTCTGGTCCCAGAGCCCTTGATTACTATCAAACATGTTCAGAACTCTGTAGTTCTGTCTTAGTGACCTGCTGGAGTTCTGTTCTCCCTATCCTCCCTTCATCCCCATTGTCAATTTTGGTTATTCCAAAGCAGCATTAGGCCAGTACTGTCTGCAGCAGTACATGTTTCAAACCTTAAATCTGAAGAAGCTTGCTTGTCCCTGTGTCTTAAATACAAAGCCACATTGGGACTGCATTTACCCCTTGGAGAGTGTGGGCTCTTTTCCAGTTGTGTTGGCATTTGGGTATCAGCTTCAATTCAGCATTTACCCCACCTCTTTTCATATAAGCAGGTACCTGGTGAAACCTGGGTTGTCCATTGGTAATTGGAAAAGAAATATAAAGCCTTATTTTCAGGGGGATGGAGTTTAGTTCCAGTGGGGCCCCCACTTTCTATTGATCTTTTTAGGGTTAATAGGCTCTTATCTGTAATGGAAACTGTAGCACACGCTGAGTATGAAAAGTTGACTCTTGGTTTAATGAGAAACCTGTGAGAGGGACCCACTTCCTCTAGATATTTGTTTTATTTTTAAAAAAATTATGTACATTCTGTTTCATTTCTCTTCCTCTGAATTTTTTAAAAAGTTGCAAACAATATACTATAAAATCAAAACCACTTAGAAAATAAAACTGGATCTTGGAGCATATACAGCAAGGTGCCTTCCTTCCCACCATCTAGTTGAGATTCTCCATGTGTCTAATGGGGTAGCAGGAGTTGAGGTGGAGGAACTGAGGTCCACAGGAGGCATGGGAATCTCTTGATGTCATCGTTGGATTGATGTCTACACTAGAATCAGACATAGCGTAGAGAGGTTCCAGGCCAGTACCTCTGCTTCTCACCAGAATGTTGGTGTTACATGTTGGATATTAACCTTGTCTTTGTATATCCTTAGCTTGGCCTCCTTGTGTTTATTGGCTTACTTAACATGAGCTCTTACTAAAGAATTGTTACAATAATGTATTTTATGTGGTGTCAGGATAATCTGAATGAATTTCTTCATATATCCGTCCAAAATATTTCTCAATCTGCTAAGCACAAAGCAGTGTGCCAGGCCCAGAGGGGTCTTAGGACCAAGGAAGGACAGATCTCTGGCAGATCCCATTTCTAAAGAATTTTGTAAGCCTTTTCTTTGAGTTGGAGGTGGGGGGAGGACAGATATATAATACAATGGTAATGCCAAGTGGGACTAAATGACTACTGTAATAGGCATACCAGCCAAATGGAGTCGTGGAAGAGAGGATTAGTTTTTGCTGAAAGATGTGAAGATGTCATTGAAGCTAAGTTTTTAAGGATGAACATTTTTGTAGTAGGCAGACTATGAAGAGACACTTGGAGAAATAAGGACCAAGGGCAAATTATGGCTGCAGTCTTGATTCCTTAATACCATACTGCACACAGAGGTGATCTTGCCCTGGTTTTAAGTGGGTATTTCTCTAATAATGGTTTTTTCAGAATGCTTAGTCCTGCTTACCTTTAGGGCTAGGATTGAAGCTAGAAGGATGGCGTGTAGGAGATGGTTAGTATTTAGTGAGTGTAATACGGACATTTATCCAATTGTGGTATATACCATCTAATCAAGGGCATATGGCTAGCAAGTGCTGGAGCAAGTGGATTTGAGCTCAGGACTCTCTGGTTCCAGGGCCCCTGCTCTTCTCATCCTGTGTCCTTATGATCTTCTCCTATGGATTCACTGATGCAATGGATTCACTGATAGATGACCATAATTCCTGAACAATAGCATTGAAGTTGCAAAGTAGAGTTGGCTTCTGTTAGGAATGTCACTCAGACTTTCTGTAATGAGGGGAAGGAATATTTCCATTTTGGTCATGCTTTCTGGATGTTGCCGCACTTTTTGCTGTTATTTGGCTCATTTATTGGATAATTGCCAAATATATTAGAAGCTCTAGTGTTGTCATGGTTAAAGCATTCGGCTGCTAGCTAAATAGTTGGTGGTTTGAACCCACTAGCTGCTCCGCAGGAGAAAGATGAGGTGACCTGCTTCTGTAAAGACATATAGCCTTAGAAACACTATGGGGCAGTTCTAAACTGTTGGGTCGCTGTAAGTTGGATTCAGATCAGTGGCAGTGGGTTTGGTTTTGTATTTTTGGTTTTACTGAATGTATTATTTCTCTGAGGAGCAAGTATCTTCTGACCTGTGACTTGTCTAAACTGGTCCCTGTGCTTGAATGGATTTTTACTGCATGTTTAATGGAGCTAAACTTTTGAACCAGTGGAAGTGACTGAATTTTCTTCTGTGTGATGAGGTGGTTTTATTTATTTATTTATTTATTTATGTTTAATGGAGCTAAACTTTTGAACCAGTGGAAGTGACTGAATTTTCTTCTGTGTGATGAGGTGGTTTTATTAATTTATTTATTTATTTATTTTTATTGGACAAGCCGATGATGTCCCATGAAATCTGAAAGGAGAAACGATGAGAGCAAAAGAGGTGAGGAGGGCTGGCTGAAGAGAAGGTGGGACTTCCTGGGGCAAAGACAGTAGATTGAGGATTGGGAATTTTGCACCCATTTTCCCAAAGGGCATCTTTAGACATGAGAGGTGTGTCAGGTAGGTGAGCATTATGTAGGGAGTGAAAAGGATGTTTGCGTCTTGATACATATTTGGTAAACAATATGATACAGATAATTCTAGAGTGCATTTTGGTAATGCCTCTGTCCTCTCATTTGATCCCTCTAGTAAAGGTTTGTGTAGAGAATATTGCTTGGGAAGGGGCCCGAGGGTGCCAGTTTTGTCACATGAAGGAGATGTAGTTCCCTTGAAGTCCCAAGACTGTTACACATCTAGTTTCTTGTCTCTGTTCTCCTCTGATGACTCCCTATGCCTCCGTCTTTCTCCCCCTTCTCCATTACAGTGTAATTTTAGTTTGCAAGATCTTTCCAAGACTGCAGATCAGTTAATCTTAGAATTCTCTTCTGTAAGAGCGTCTTGCCTTTTCTCTCTGTTCTGTGTATTGGGGTCTGGGATTCTGCTGCTAAAAAAAAGTTTGGAAACCAGATGCTTAGAGCATTTCTGCAGTTTTCAGTGCCTTCAAGGGTGATTCAAGGGGGCTTGTGGGTGGGAGCCTCCTGCTGCAGAGGTGTGTATGGGGGTGTGGGTAGTATTGAGGGTGGGTGTGCAGTTAGGGAGAGGAAGGAAGCCGATGTGCCTGTCATGTTGCTCCATCTTTGCCTCTGGAGTCTGGGTCCTTCTAGTTCTTGGAGGTAGTGAGGCCATTGCTTACTTCCCCTTTTTCTAAATCTTTCTTTGATTCTTTCTACTTTTCTATTGGATTTCTGAAGGTACTTTTAGAGCTTGGCTCAGTGGATGACAAACTGGGCACAATCTACTTGGAAGATTCCAGAAGTGATGGGTCAGGGCCTAAGGAGGACAAGAATTGAGTTTATGTGTGATCACTGTTGATCAGGTCTGGATTGCCAGCCCATTGGCTGCAGGGATTGGAATCACAGTTGGATTAAAAGGCATGGCCAATCCGCGGGTCTCAGGAAGCCCAAAATCAGTTTTAATGGTGTTTCTGCTATGGAGCTGTGAGTTCTAGTTTTGTTGAGGCCATGCTTCTCCTTGAGTTGTGAATGTTTATTCTCCTCTTCCAGGGTGCCACCTG
Source organism: Orycteropus afer afer (assembly GCF_000298275.1). Lineage (NCBI taxonomy): Eukaryota > Metazoa > Chordata > Mammalia > Tubulidentata > Orycteropodidae > Orycteropus > Orycteropus afer. The sequence goes on from NW_006921621.1 coordinate 16,268,495, forward strand.
CTGCTGCCTGAAGGGGTAGGTACAGACCTACTGTGAGGGCTTAGACATACTCATGAAACACAGGGAAGAAACCTTGAAGTCTAGGAACTAGATCACTGCAGGAAAAATTGAACTAACTCATTGGCCCCTAAAGATTCATCCAGAAAAATGGGGACAGTTTTTCATTGGCTAGTAACTCCCTTCTCCAGCTAGATCACCTTAAAAAAAAGTCCTATGTGGAAGAAGGAGGGGATCAGGGACTCTGAGTTTGTTGAATCTCAGAGGCAAAATCCCTCCTGGTGTTGCCTATGTGGTGGGTTTCATCTAACATACTGCAGGCTGTGGAGAACAGAGAATGGCTGCCTTAACCCTCCTTGCTGGAACCTTCTGCTGGCTTCAACCCTCTCTTCCTGTTGCCAAACATTTACTGAGGAATTGAATGATCCAAAGGTAGAGCTTAACAACCGCAGCAGCTCAGGTCTCACCAACTCATTGAGCCCTAGTCTACCCACATCTTGGACACACTGGTGGTTCAGTGGTAGAATTCTCCCCTTCCATGCTGGGTTTAGTTCCCAGCCAGTGTCCCTCATGCACAGCCATGACCCATCCCTCAGTTTAGGCTTGTGTGTTGCTATGATGCCAAACAGATTTTAGGGGGGCCTCCAGATTAAGACCGACTAGGAAGAAAAGACTGCAGATCTACTTCTGAAAATCAGCCGGTGAAAACCCCGTGGATCACAATAGTCCAGTCTGATCATGGGGCTGGTGCAGGACCGGGAAGCATTTCATTACCTTGTGCCTGAGGTCACCATGAGTTGGGGGCCGACTCACAGACAGCAAACAACAGCCCACATCTTGGGTTGCCGCATCTTCTCTGGGTGTTGGGAGGTGGTATGGGCTATCTGGGCTTTGCCCAGTGAGTGCCCTTCTGCAAACCAGACTCCAAGGAACTATAATGCTTTACATTTAGAGGAGTCTCAGTGATTTCTTTAGTCAGCCCACCCCTGACTTTGTAAAGGGTTGACTGAGACCCAGAGAAGGGAAGTTGGCTGCCACAAGGTCACACAGCCTGATCTGGCAGAGCCTGGTCACAGAACTGGGCTCTTCCGAGGCACAGCCTAGACTCCCCTATAGATGCTGGCCCTATCTGCCCTGCCCCTTTGTACTTGGAATTTGAGCCAGTGTTATGGATGAGGACTTTATGACTTCATTTCAGATAATGCAGTTGGGTACAGTTTGCCTGGTGGTTGCCTAAATTTAAACGAAGTGGGTTGGGGTGGGTGGTAGTGAAGAAGATTGGCTTGGTGCTTTCATTAAAGCACAATGTGTTGGGGGAAGGTTTGATTTTTATTTTTACATCACTGAATGGGAGTTGAGCACAGAGCTGAGGGTTTTTTCCCCACTTTTCTTTTCTTTCTTTCTTTTAAATTAAATATCTGTGTCTTTATATTCTCAAATCAGAAGTGGTGGGTGCATTTCACTTTCAGCCCCAGTATAAATTAAAGTAGGTTGAATTGGAATATTATTATTAGGGGCAAGTGCAGCTTTTGGGTAAAGCCTCTTAAACTTCCGTAGATTGATTCTGATCAGACTTGGGTTTAATTCCCAGTCCTGAGTACTTACTGGCTGCTTGACCCTGGATAAGTCATCTCACCTTTCTGGACGTTAGTTTCCTCTTTGGTAAAATGTTGATAGCAGTACATACGTTTTAGAATGAATGTCCATCTGGGATCACATCTGTGAAGCCATGGTCTACTGCATAGCACAGAGGATGCTCATGAATGATTGGTTCCCACTGCACCTTCTATGTTCACCAAGTTGGTAGTAGACCAGGGGATGAGGTGAAGGGACGGCCTCCTGAAGGAGGCAGGAAATGGGTGTTGTGGAGACATGTGCTGTTGTGTGTGCACACATGTGTAGGGGGAGTTAGAGTTTATGGACAACCTGGCTTGTCTCATTGGGGGATTGCTGTTGTTGTTGGATGCCATTTAGTCAATTCTGACTCATAGAGACTACATGTGACAGGGAACTCCTCTACAGGTTTTTTTTTTTCCTTGGCTATATTCTTTACAGAAGAGCCCCTCCAGACCTGCCTTCTGCAGAGTGGCTGAGTGGGTTCCAAGCACCAGTCTTTGGGTTAGCAGATGAATGCTTAACCATTTGCACCACCAGGACTCCTCTTTGGGAGATACCGGGAAAGTGTTAGAACCTTGGCCCCTGGACCTTAGAACCTGGACCTTGACCCCAGAGAAGTATCTTCCTGGGGAGGGGGGGTGAATCTTGTTTATCCTTTGCAGTTAGTCTTCTCAGCCTTTGAAAATTCAGATTTAAAGATAAAGTCCATTTATCGTTTCTCTGGTTAGAAAAGCAACACGTTACAGAAAAGTTGGAGCGTATGAAAATTGTAGAGAAGAAAATAAGAATTACCCATGACCCCACCCTCCTGGAAGGTGGGAGAATTGAAGTGGATGTCGGATTGAAGTCAATGAGGATTGAAGTCAATGCCTTTAGTTTTTTTTAAGCATATATTCATAGGGAGTGTCTGCTTGCTTGTTCATTTTAACAAAACTGGAGTCATACTACACATATTGTTGTGTAACCTGCTTTTTAAAAACATTGTTTTATTGTTGTTGATCATAAACACAGCAAAGCACGCACCAATTCCACACTTTGTGCGTGTACAGTTCAGTGACATTGAGTACATTCTGCAGGTTGTGTGCCCACTCTCACCCTCCTTTTCTGACTTGTTCCTCCCCCATTAATATAAGCCTCTGCCCCCTAAAATTCCTTTTGAGTTGTCGTGTAACCTGCTTTTAAAATTTAATACATTGTGAGTATTTTCCAGTGGTAAGCTGTCCTTCTGAAGTATGGTTTTTGGTGGTGGCACAGTGCTGTGGTACTTATACATGACTTATTTAACAAACCCCCCTATTGTTACATAAGTTGCTTTCTATTTCTGTTTGCTTTTTCACCTAATGCTACAGTGAGTTTGGGAATGCAGGTTTTAATAGTTAGATCAGTTTTAGGAAAGAAGTTCTCTGGTTTTATTAGTTTCACGTTGTCTCATGGCTTGCCTATTGAGCTCTGTTAGTGAATTCACTGTCGGGGTAAGCACTGTGCCTCTCCCACGTTTCTGCCCCACACTCCAAATACTGCTCATCCTTCAACTGCCTCTCCTCTAGGAAGCCTACCTTATTGAGGTATTGGGTACAGCGAGAGATCACAGCTGCTCCAGAAGATGCTGGTTCAAGCCCCCGTGAGGTCACTCACTAGTGAAATAACCTGAAAATGTTCTGTTGTTTTTCTGACACTCAGTTTCCTTATCTGCAAAATGAAGGCGGTAATACCTTTCTGACCATATGGTGAGGTAGGAATGCAATCATGGCCTGGGATGTCCTCTGTAATCCCAAGTACCATAAAAGATATTAGTTGTTGTTAGCCTTGGCCACTTGGCTCATGGTCCTTGACCTCTTTGGAATAATTATAGGCCCTGATCCAGTGGTGTACCTGGATGGTGCAAATGATTAACACACTTGGCTGTTAAACCGAAAGATTGGCAGTTCAAGTCCACCCAGAGGCACCTCCGAAGAAAGGCTAATGGTCTACTTCTGAAAAACCAGCCATTGAAAACCCTATGGAGCACAGTTGTGGTCTGTCATACATGAGGTCTCCAGGCCTCAGAACAGACCTGATGGCAGCTGTTAGTTGAGTCAAGTGGTGTGCTGGAGCTGGCTTACCCCAGCCCATGGCAGCCAGCTGTGCACATCTCTAACTCCATATTCAGTGGCTGTCAAGATAATGGCGTGAAATCGGCCAAATTGGAGATGTTCATACTATGGAAATTGACAAACACTATATTCAAGCCCCCCCCCCCTTTTATTAAAGAGCTAGTTGTTAAAGATTTACCAGCACACCACAGGCCTAGACTCCAGTACACTTACTTGATGTTTGACACACATTGTCCTGAGTTTATAGTTCTCCTTTCGTGTATCAATGTCTCATTTCCCCCAGCTACACTAGATAAGCTCTTGAGGGCAGGAATTAGATATTTGAAAACTTTAATTGCTCAGATCATGGCTGTCCACAAGTGGGTGGCTTTAACAAACAGAAATTTATTTTTTCGTTGTTTAGGAAGCTAGAGGTTCAAATTCAGGGCACTGGCTCTAGGGAATGCTCTTTCTCTCTTGGCTCCAGAGGAAGGTCCTTGTCTCTTTTCAGCTCTGTTCCTTGGTTCCTTGGTGATCTTTATCTGCTTTGGCATCTCTCTTCCCCCATGTCTACTTGTTTACTTGCTTGTTTCATCTCTTTTATATCTCAAAAGAGACAGACTTAAAACATACTTTATACTAATACAGCCACATTAACATAAAAAAAAAATTCCCAAATGGGATTATAACCACAGTATTGAAGTGTTACAACACGTATATTTTGGGGACACATTTGTATCCGTAACAATGGCTATGATAGGGACTCACAAAGCAGGATTTACACAAATGAGCTCATGCCTTGAAACTGCATGGAAAAATTTTACATTAAGATTTAAGCTCTGAGGGATCCATAGCAGCTCTATAGCTCATGGCCAGTCCTCTCTTAATGACCCTTTATGGATGGATCTTACACAGCAATGGAATTTTAGTTATTTAGCCTAAAAACTGCCCAGGGTGTAATAAAGAGGCCTTATTTCCCCGAGCTTCTATCAGTGACTGTAATAATAGCGGCTAACAAGCAATAACTAACATTTATTGATTGTTTGCTGTGTGCCAGGTACATCCTGAATGTTTTCATGATCATTATCTTGTTTAATCCTCACCTCACTTGTAGAAAGAACTCATTATTTTCTTCATTTTATAAATGAGGAAAATGTGAAACTTAGAGACATTTGAGTAACTTGGTCATGATTGAGGAAGGCCCAGGATTGACTGGGCGTTGGTTCATTCATTCATTCACTCATTTGACATCAAAGCCATTTATTTATTTGTTCATTTTTTTCTTTCATTCATTTGTTCATTCATCCATTCAGTTGACATCCAACCCCTGCCATGTGCCAGTTGCTGCTCTCACTGCTAGGATAAGCAAAATCGGTCCCTGCCCTCATGGAGCATTCCTTCTCATGAACAAGACAGGTAATAAGCATGTAAACATGAACCACAGTGTCAGGTGTTGAGAAGGGCTATAAGAAAGTCAGGAGAGGGGATAGAGGGTTGTGGGGCAAAGCAAGGGTTTGGCGGTTTAGATTGCCACCCTGGCTGTCTGTCTCACAGCCCACCCTGTATGTAGTTGAGCACCTTGCACGCAGTAGGCCTTGTCTCATTTTTATTGGTTGAGTGATTGGGAGCAAAGCTTTCCTCCATGGGACAATATAGGAAGAGATCTTGAGAGCTCACGGTAAAGCTCAATTTAGGTACATATACACAGAACCCCCCAGTGTACAGACCTGTGTGTGTTGGGCAGGTGGGGCAAACACAGAAGGCTGGGTGGGGAAGGAGGGAGGACAGAAGAGCTCTGTGGTAGCTGGAGATGAGAGAGTCAGGAGGTAGCAGAGGATATGCTGGTTTAGAACCAGAGACCCGCAGGGCTAGCAGCTTCTTTGTGTTCTCAAGGTACACATGGGCACAGGGAGACATGGAGGGCAGGATGCTACCCTCTGAGCACCCAGTGAGACTCGGTTCAGCAGAGAGTGGAGCTTATTTCCCACTTTTCCTGCTTTAGTCCTGTGGTTTGTGCAACACCAGCTTGTCTCCTAGATTTTTTTTTTGTTTTCTTCAAAACACAACTGGTGAGGAATGGCAGGTGGGAGCAGTAAGGTCATTTATGGACCTGTTGAAGCAGGGGTAGCCCTCACTCTAGGCATTCAAGATACAGAGTAGGTTATAAGGACAGACTACTGTATCCCTTAAATGTACTTGTAAAAGATGGTGCGTAACAGACAAGAAGGCTTTCGGGGCAGCCCTCCCTGTCTCCCATGCTTTGGGGTCTAGCCAGTGTCCAGCGTAGCTGAGCCAACATTGATTGATCATCTGTTACATGTTCATTTGATAAGAGACTTGAGAAGCCCTGCGCTGAGCGTGGAGAAGTGGGATGCAGTTTCTGCTCTGTTGTTACTAACTTTGCTGCGTGGTACAGGCCTCATTCTCTGTTTCCTCCTAGCAGGTGTCTAGATGGTTATTGATGCTTCTTTTTGCTCCTACCATTAGTGGTTCTAGGATTCTAAGCCAGGAATATAGAAAAGACCCCACTTGCAAAGCGATTCAAGTCTTTCTGTTCCTTTTCCAAGTGGCCGTCACTCCCCAGCATGCAGGTTTAGGGAAAGATTTGGAAAGACCTGAGTAACGCAAAAGCTGGAATGTGTCTCTTGCAGAACATTTCTTGGTCTGTGGGTGCTGGGTATTTATTCCCCTTGGTTCCCAGTTCTAAGCCGCTTGGTATTAACTAGTGGTTAGGTGGCCTTTGCCCACACAAGACATTCCCCACAAAATAAAGCTCGCCCACAGTGGTTTTTTTTAGTGTGCCCACTGTCGGAAAGGAGAGGGTGAAATTTTGGGTGTACTTTCCTAGTGGTCGAGTGGTTGTGATTTCTGCCTTTCATTCCGTCCTGCTGTCTCAGAACAGTACAGCTCCTCATCCTGGTCCCTCTGATGGCCTCCCACTGAAACTTTACAGTGCGACACATACGCTTCAAAAATAAAAAGTTATGAGGTGAGGAAGCAACAGGAAGTGGGGAAGAGAGCAGAACAAAGCTTGTGATGTGTACTCAGAATGCTGTTGACTTTTTTTTTTTCTTGTTAAAATCATACCGTTCTCTTAAATTGTTGAGGTAGAAGCTCTTTGTTTTAAATGGTTTTCTTAAGAGGCTTATGGAGATAGTATGGGGTGGTCAGAAAACAAATTAGGGAGGACTTCAAGAACCTTCAGCTTGGCAAAAGTTATGCAAATTCATGGCAGTTAGTGTTCTCTGAGGCTGTTTGATCCTTTCACTCCACCTTTCTTTAGCAAGGGCCTGGGGAAAGTTCTGAAAATTGCTCCTCTTTTAAAAAGACAGAACTTTGTAGGACTGGATTTAAAAGCTCTTCTTGTATTCAAAACAGCAGGGAAAGTGATTTCTTGCCCCCACATCTTATTTTTCTGCCTCTATCTCAGTTTCTCATTTCCATCTAATGACTTAAAAAGGAGAGAGAAAATTCATTAAGTAGTTTGCTGTGTTGTGAAGAGCCCATGTATGCTGACTTTAACAAGACTCTGTCAAACCTTGCAGAGAATTGTCACTCTCTAAGTGCCACCCACCAGGGAGAGCATACTTCACATGTACAGGAGCAAATCACTGGCTGGCCAGATGGGGTGAGAGGGTGATAGTTTAGACAAACAGCTTTTCATTTGAAGGGTAAACATGGTCCTGAGCAATGAAGCTATTGATAGGCATGCCTATCAATAGGAATGATATTAATAGGAATGATAATAGCTATTGATGTGCATTCCCTCTTTGGATACTGTACTCCAGTTGTTGGTGGAAAAAACCAAACTCACTGCCGTCAAGTCGGACCCGACTCATAGCGACCCCTCCTTGGGTTTCCGAGACAGTATCACTATGGAAGTAGATCGCCCAATCTTCCTTCCGAGGAGTGGCTGGCGGGTTTGAACTGCCAGCCCTCTGGTTAACAGTCAGATGCCTTAGGTGCTATGCCACCGGAGCTCCCCCAGTTGTTGGTAATTGCCATCAATTCAGTCCCCAATTCATGGTGACCCCTTGCACAAGGGAACAAAACATGACTGGTTACAATTTGGACCGTTGTGTAAATTAGATTTTTGTGGCTTGATTTTCAGAAATAAATATCCAGGCCTTTCTTCCTACTCTGTCTTCATCTGGAAGCTACACAGAAACTTGTTCCGTATCATATCATAGCAACACACAAGCCTCCAAGGACAGATGGATAGTGGCTGCACATGAGGTGCATTGGCTGGGAATTGAACCTGGGTCTCCTTATAAAACCAAAACCAAACTCATTGCTGTGGAATCGGATCCGACTCATAGCGACCCATCCTTGGGTTTCCGAGGCGCTATCACTGTGGAAATAGACTGCCCAACTTCCTTCCAAGGAGTGGAGAATTCTATCACTGAACCACTATTGCCCCAATAAGCCAATTAACCCAAACCCCCTGCCATTGACTCAGGCGACCCTATAGCACAGAGTAGAACTGCCCCATAGGGTTCCCAAGGCTGAAATCTTAATGGAAGCAGACTGCCTCATCTTTCTCTGCAGAGCAGCTGGTAGTTTTGAACCTCTGACCTTTTGGTTAGCAGCTGAATGTTAGCTGGGGTTAAATTCTACATAAGGCCTAAAAGTAGTATTGGTAATAGTGATAAGAGCAGTGTGTTTGCATATGTTTTACCCGCAGTCTTCATTTTAGTTTCCTATTAAGCCTATGAAGTTGACAGGGAAGGTATTATAGGCACTTATTAAATGGAAGCTGGATAATATTACTAATGAAAGCAGGAATGATAAGCCAGTGCTTAATGGCCACATTTTAGGTCCTGTGCTAAGACACAGGCATGATCTTATTGAATATTGAGGGAACTCCATTTTACATACACTCAGTGGAGCCTTAGCTCAGTGACCCAAAATAATTGGGCAGGTTTGAAACCCGAGATCCTGTCCATAATTCATTTGTGCCACAGCCTGTATTTTCCCATCTCTCCCTATTTATTGCCTTCTGAGTTCACTGGCATGTTTCTGAGATGGCCGGGTTTGGGATGTGGCCTCTGGCCTGGCAATAGAACGTCTTTTGGGGGAAGTTTGTGAGTCCAGGGGATGTCATGACCCTGAGTCTGTTAGCTTTGCTGATAGGTAGGTAGCCTTGCCACTGGTACACAGAGGGGCACCTTGCTTCCTGTCTGTGCCCTGGTACGCAGGGGGGTACCTGTGCCCTGGCCTGCTGGAAGTGAACCAGGAAGCAGGCTGTTTTAAAGAAGAAAAGTTAAGTTTTTTCCCCCCCAAGCCACTGCCTGTCCCCAGTACTATTTTACATATATGGTATTTTATATGAGCCTGTGTTCGTGGCCTGCTCTGAGTGTCTGAGGTAAAGTCTCAGTGAAGGGTTGTGTGGTAGACAGGCAGAGGCTGTTTTTACCTGTGAGGCGTGTGGTGTGTCGAGGCAGCAGTAGGCGAGGGCACATTGTGGCATCCACCTCAGGCACCTCCCTGGCTTCTTGAGGCTTCATTTGTGTGTTTTGTTTTAATCTTGTTTGGGTAGAGGCATGCTGGGCATAAATAAACTGGACTGTCAGCTGATCAAGTGAAATTGTGCAGAATGAATGGAAAGCATAGGATGTGGGACTAAAACAGTTAGAAAAACCAGGCAGGATTGCCTTTGGGGGCAGCAGTGTGGCATTCATGGCTCAATTTTAGGAGCTCTGAACTTGCTTGGAAGAAGCCCTGGTGACTCAGTAGTTAAGCACTAGGCTACTAACCAAAAGGTTGGCTGTTTGAACCTACCAGTTGCTCTGTAGAGGAAAAGACTTGGTGGTCTGCGCCTGGGAAGATTACAGCCTTGGAAATCCTATGGGACAGTTCTGTTCTGTTCTTTAGAGTCACTGTGAGTCAGGAATCGATGCAATGGCAATGGGTTTAAGCTAAGGAGCCTTGGCGTACCTGAAAACAACAACAACAAACTTGCTTGTGGAGTCCTTACCTTCTGAACAGCCCAGGCTTTGGGTGTGTCCTACCCTGTCAATGCCCCCAAGCTGTTTAAAGGTATGCTAGGTAGTCAAGGATCTCTGGTGCACAGTGTCTAAGGCATTTGACTCCTAACCAGATGGTTGGCAGATCAAACCCACCAGCCACTCTGCAGAAGGAAGACGGGGCCATCTACTTCCATAAAGATTTATTGCCTTGGAAACCCAGTGGGGGTCGCTGTGAGTCGACATCGACTCGATGGTAGTGAGTTTGGTTTGGTTTTGAGGTGGTGGTAGTGATTGATGGCTGGCATTTTTCAAATGGATAAAATGGCATACCCAACTTGAGAGAAGAACTTTAAGACAAATCTTACAACAGCCTGATTTTCATAGTTTTATGAAACAAAAAGTGCAAAGATGTTGACTTCTACTTTTGGAAGTTGCACAGACTCAACCAGGTCACAGCAAATGAGACACTAAGCCACCACCCGTCATGGAGCCCAAGGCCATGGAGGTGGCCGGAGCTCATTCTGCCCCGTTCTTCTGCCTTTAGGAGCTGGACACATCTAACTGCTTGACTCATGAGTACAAACAGATGAAAAGTAATTCTAAACCTCCAGTGCCGCTTCATACTGATATTTCTCATTTTCTTCCAATAGCACCTTAACTACCTTAGCCTTTCCCCTACTAACTTCACAATGAAATCAAAGCTAAATTTCTAGCAACATTTACTTGACTTCAGCTCAGCTCCTATTCTCCATCTCCTAATTGGTTTCAGTGCTGCCTTAGGTCAGTAGCTGTCTGGGTAAAATCTTGCAGGTTAAATGTAACATCTGTTGATTGTAAAATTCTTGTGGGAAATGTGACCCTGGATGTGAACCTATGAACTTGACTTTTTTTTTTTTTTTTTAATTAAAATGTGGCTCTATATCTTTGTTTGATTATTTGGTTCAGTTCTGTAAGGAATTCAGTGTTCAGTTTGGAGAGAGGTTGCCTTCTCTGCTCACCTGTAAACAGGGAGAGTAAATCTGAACAGCTTGAAATTAATAGTGTTTGTGGCTTAGACGCCCACCTTGAGATAAACCACTAGTGAATGCCAGCCTGAAACATGTTCTTGGGCCAGAGTAAACTGCAAGGTTGTGGAAAAACAAAAAGGAAGGAGAGGGGAGTAATTTAGGAAGTAAAAGATTACGATTGGTGGGTTGGGGGGCCTGTGGGAAGGGGCTGAAGAATAGCAAAAGGATAAAGGAAAGCAAAATCTGGCTAGACCTCTTAGCTCCTACTTCATTGGTGAGAGATTTGCAGTATGTGAACTACATATTGATGTTCTAATCCTGCATTTCCTTGGGTATATATATATATATATTTTTTTTTTCTCTCTCTTTTTTTAAATTGTGATTTGGGTGACGATTTACAGAGCAAATTCACTTTCCATACAGCAGTTCACATACACTTTGTCTCATGACATTGACCACAATTTACCACAGTGCAACAGCTCCCCTCCCACTTCCTCCCCGATAGTTATCTCTTCCCAGTGTCCATCTCTCCATGCACTCCTGCCCCCCCTGAGTGTCCCCCTGTGCATAAGCAGCCCTTTTTTCTCCCATGATTGGTCTCTCCAAGGAGTGTATCTACCTCAGGTAAATGTTCAACTCATATGCCTGTGTTTTGTTTGGCTGGAAACCACAGGTGTGCGTTTCATTCCAGACCTGAAGGGCAGCTAGGGGCCATAGTCTCAGTGGTTCCACCAGGCTCTATTGGACCAGCAAACCTGGTCCCCCCCCCCTTTTTTTTTACTCCAAATGTTTTTGAGTTTTGTTCCACATTGTTCTCCCTCCCTATCTAGGATCTCCTACATAGATCCCCTTCCAAGTGGATGACAGTGGTAGCTGGGTACCATCTAGTTCTTCTGGTTTCATAGTTGTATAGGCTGAAGATCAGATGGTGTACCAGTCACTAGGACTAATTGTTTCCATGAATTTTGGTTTTCTTCATTCTTCTTGGCTCTGGATGAGAGACCCATCATTGCATCTAGATGGCAGCTTGCTAGCTTTTAAGATCCCAGTCGCTACTCGCCAAAGTAGGAGGTGGAACAATGTTTTGTATAGTATGTTATGCCAATTGAGCTTGATGTCCCCTGCTACTATGGTCCCAAGCCCACAGGTTCAACTACTCGGTCCCTCTGGGTAGCTGGCTCTGACCAAGCAGTGACCACAACCTTGCCTCTTGTCACCTCTGCTATACACCTGGGAATTCTGATCATTCACATAGACTTATAAGACCATTGTCTGTGAACCCTATACATGTTCTTGGATACACTCCCCATTTCATAGACATACCTAATAGTTCAGACTGTCCACCCATCTATCCACCCATATACCCATTTGGGTTTGTATTTTATAAGTTCAGAGAAAAGTCAACTTAAAGGAAACAGATTGTTGTAGTGAAATTGATCTACCCCAAAAGCCTAGATTTGAAAAACAGCAACAGCAAACTTTGTGAGTTATACTTAATTTATCCAGGATAGTGGTTCTTCAACTAGGGATAATTTTGCTCCCAGGGGACCTTTTACCATGTCTGGCATAATGGTTAAGAACTTGATTGCAACTGAAAAGTTGGTGGTTGAAACATACCCAGAGGTTCTTTGGGAGAAGGACCTGGTGATTTTGGTTGTCATAAGTAGTAGGCAGGAGTGCTGCTGGCATCTAGTGGGTAGAGGCCAGGGATGCTGCTAAATACCTGTCCTACAATGCTCAGGATAGCTCCCATAGCAAAGAATTATCAGTGCAAATGTCAGTGGTGCTAAGGTTGAGAAAACTTAATCTGTGGGTTTGGTTGCTGTCCATTTTGTTCTTAAACAGAGCACTGTCTCGGCCTGTGCTGTGAAAGGTACATCTGCTGACGTGGAACCACCAGGTCTGCAAAGCTTACTGCTCCACAGATCCCAAAGGCCTCCAGGAGCTGGCTTCTCCACCCAGCTTTAATGCTTTTGCAGCTTAAAGGAATTCCCCTGCCACCACTACCCTTTTCTTCCAGAATTTCTCCATCTTGTCTTGTTGCTTGATGGACGTGTCCCCCAACCTTAATTCTCTGATAACAGTGTATTTTGCCCCGGCCCATTCATTCAAAAGGCTACAAAAATGCTGGTGCTTTTCTGACTGTATCACTCATCTTAAGACTGACTTGGGGTCCTAGGTCTGCTTTGGGGAATCTGTTTTTATCTACCTACCCCAAGACAGAGGTTAACGAATCTCCAAATTGCTTTTCTGCATAGGATGTGTCTTGTGTACCATTTCTCCCCCATACAGAGAATTAAAAATGTGAACTATTTAATAAACTGTAGGCTCACAACCAGTCAACTGTAAACACATGCCTCTTTCAGGCCACTTTTTGACAAGTTTCAGGTAAGAATGATAGCATATTAAATTATTAGGCAGTTTTATGACTGTATAGGGAAGATTTATCCTTTGATGAATAAATATTGCTGTAGCCCAATTTAGAACTTGACAAATGCTGATTTATGGCTTAAAATATAAAGGTTATTTTATGATGAAGTGGCAGTGGTGGTGGGGTAGGTTTAAATGTGATGGCTGTGGCACCTTTGGGTAAGGAGCTATTAAAACGCTGCTGCAGGCAGAGCTGCAGGGAGAATTCTTGGGTGGCTGCTGGGGGTTCCTGCCACTCCCAAGCTGCAGTACCTTGTTGGTTCTGGCCACTTTGTGAGGCAGAGTCTCAATGGATAGCACTTTGAGGCATTAATAAAAGTGGGGGTGCCTCCTGGATCCCTGGCAGTTGATTCTGCAGTATACCTTCTAAAGGTTTCCATCAGTCTGTGTAAATTCAGGGTGTTAGTGGCCCCAGTGTCAGCGACTATGTATTTTTCAGGTAAGGGGAAGTTTAAGAACATAATGTTTAATGCAGGCATTCTTTTCTGGTGGTGTAGTGCCTAAGGCACTTGACTGCTAACCCGAAGGCTGGCAGTTCAAACCCACCAGCCACTCCTCGGAAGGAAGGTTGGGGAGTCTACTTCCATAGTGATACCACCTCGGACACCCAAGGAGAAGTCGCTAGGAATCAGGTCTGACTCCGTGGCACCTAACAACAACAACAAATTATTGGTTCAAAGAGACTTAAGGGGTATAGTTTTGGTTCGGGGTTTAAAAACTTCCTCAGGGTAGTAGTTATTTTTGGCAGGTCATCTGGCTTCATTGGCTCCAAACCGAAAAAACTAAACTCACTGGAATTAAGTCAGTGCTGACTCATAGCAACCCCCATGAGATTTCCAAAGCTGTAAAGCTTTATAGAAGTAGAGTACCTCATTTTTCTTCTGTGGAGCAACAGGTTGGTTTGAACCACTGACCTCTTGGTTAGCAGCCAAATACTTTAACCACTACACCACCAGAGCTCCTTCAATGGCTCTAGACAGTCTGAATTCCATAAGAATTTAAAGTTCTGTTCTGTACTTTTTCATTTTTGAGGGGAAGGTTATTTGTTTGTTTATTTATTTACTTTTATTTTCATGAACATATACACAAGACATTTGCCAGCATAACAACTTCCACATTTATAGCTCAGGGACATTGCTGACATTTTTCATGTTGTGCCACCATTATTGCTATCCTTTTGGAAGATAGTCTTGAGGGTGAAAGTTCAAAAGCTTCTTGAGGAGGGGCTCTGGTCAGTTTCTTGGATATTGTGTTCTGGATATTGTGATCGTTAAATAAAACCTGGGCAATTAATTCTCTATTATGGGAACAAACATAAACCCATTGCCATCAGTCGATTCCAATTCATAGGGACCCCTGTAGGGTTTCCAAGGTTTTCCATCTTTGTGGAAGCAGACTGCTTCATCTTTCTTCTGCAGAGTGACTGGTATGTTCGAACCACCAACCTTTTTGGCTAGCAACTGAATGCTTTAACCACTATACCACCAGAGGCATACATGATGATTGAGGAGCTAAATCATGAACTTAAAATCTTTTTCTTTCTTTTCTTCTTTAGTTTTTGACAAGTTTTGGCATGATGTACAATTTGGAAGTTACAAAGGATCTAAAAGGGTTTAAAGTAATTTCCCCTCCTATCCCTGTCCCTTAGTCTCCCAGTTCCCCTTTCTGGAAGTAAAACCAGTTGCTGTCAAGTTTATTCTGATTGATGGCAACCCCATGTATGTTAGAGTAGAACTGTACTCCATAGGGTTTTCAATGGCTAAGTTTTTTTGGCAGTAGATTGCCAGGCCTTTCCTCTGTGATGCTTCCAACCTTCCTGTTAGCGACTGAGAGCATTAATTATTCCCACCACTGAGGGATTATCTTTTCAAAGACCACCTGTGCATATAAATGTATATATGACTACATAGTATTTTTCAACAAATGCTGGTGTACTGTTCATGGCATTCTGTGCCTGGCTTGTCATACCTAACATTATACGTTGAAAATCATTCCACATCATGACAAGGAGAATGCCTTCCTTGGTTTTTTTTTTTTAAACAGCTGAATAGTATCCCATTATATTGATAAATCATAACTTACGTCAGTAGGTCCTTGATGGTGGATATTGAGGTCATTTCCAAGCTTTTGTCATTACAAATCACCACAGTGAGTTTCCTTGTATCCATACCACTTTGCATGTGTAGATCTGTAGGCTAAATCACTTGAAGTGGAATTGCTGGTGAAAGTGTATGTACACTTGTGATTTGGGTAGACATTGCAAGTAGCCTTCAAAGGAGGTTGTTGCAGTTTATCCCGACACCATCAGAGAATGAGACATTCTTGCCATCATAGTGAATTACCACACTTTCTGATCTTTGCCAGCCTGATAGGTGAAAATTGGTATCTCAGTTAGTTGTAATTTGCATTTCTTTTATGAGTGCGGTTGAGCATCTTTTCATATGTCTAAGATCCATTCATATTTCCTTTCCTTTCGATTTATATTCTTCGCCCATTTTCCTATCGAGTTGTTGGCCTTCCTCAGATGTTCAGATTCACCATCTCTTTGACCCAGCGTGTGTTTGGCGTAGCTTACTCCTGGGGGCTATGGTGGACTGTGCATTCACATGAGACTTTGGAGAATGGAACATATTAACCACACTGGTGAGGAAAATGGGTCTGTCTTCTTGGTGTAGCTGTTGCTGCCTCTCAGGCTGCCGGAGTCCCCAAGGCAAGTGGTTTCTGGCTCTCACCCACTCAGTACTCCTTCATAGCTGGGGCTGATCTGACCCAGGCAGGGAGCAAGTGTCTAAAGCTGTGTTACGTACACGAGAATGGGCTGGTTTTTGGGGTGGATGTAAATGAGACTAGGGAGGATTAGGAGGGGAATGGGATGTGGGGATCTGGGCTTTAAGTATTTGAATTTAGACAGGAAGTGGATGTGGCAGTTACACTTAAATTTTCAAACACATGGTTTCTGAAATGTTAGGAAAAATAAGATAAACTTACTTGTAAGCAAATGCCAGTTATATTTTCATACCAAGCTCAGTATGTTTCTCTCCAGACACCAAACACCTTTTCAGATGAAGTTCATTTAAACATAAAGCAAGGATTCTTAACTAGGAAGGGTAGAATTTTTAAAATCTGAACTGAGAGGGTCACCCAGGCAGGCAGGATAGCATTTTCAGAGGGTGTCCTCGCCCTCCGGAGAGTGGGAAGATGGTACTGGGACCAGAGTCTCCCTTTACTTAGGCCTCAGGATGCCTGTTGCCAGGTGGCCTTCTGCATCCAACCATGGAGGTTCAGAGAAGCCAGCAAAAATACCTCAGGCTTTTCCCCTTTGGATTCAGAGAGGGAGGTGGTAAAAGCCACACTGCTTGCTGGAAATCTTTGTCCCTCACTTACGCATAACTTCAGGCAGGACTCAATTGCCTCATGTATAAAAGGGGACTACTCATCGCACACAACAACAACATAAAAGGGGAGTAGTATAAGTGTTGTTACGAAGATCAACTGAGTTGGCCTAAGGAAGAAATCCCCAGGCGGTACAAGTGCTTAACATGCTCAGCTGCCAACTGAAAGGTTAGAGATTCAAGTCCCCTAGAGGCACATTGGAAGAAAGGCCTGACACTCTGCTTCTGAAAACCAGCTATTGAAAGCCCTGTGGAGCACAATTCTACCCTGACACACATGGGGTTGCCATGAGTTGGAATCGACTCCACGGCAGCTGGTGATGGGTGGTTGTAGTATGTGGAAAGTGCTTAGAACAGTGCCTGTAAGTGTTTGCTGTTAGGATTATTGGTTTCAGCTATTGGAAGTTCCAACTTTCTTGCCTCTGCAGTGCTGTGGAAACTCTTTGCCAAGTTGAGCCAGTGTCAGAGCTTTGAACCGGTTCATTCTGGTTCTAACTCCTGATGAGAATTTGCCTTTCCACCTCAGATATATATACATGCATTTTAAAAATTTTACTGTGTTTTGGGTACAGATTTACAGAGCAAAATTTGTTTTCCATTCAGCAGTTTGTGTACATTTGATTTCACGCCCTGATTAACATCCCCGACAACAACAAACTCTCCTTCCTGTGCCCATCTTAACTATGCACTCTTGTCTGTCCAGCTTTCCCTCTGTGTGAATGTTGCCCCACTGGTGCCCCCTGGCCGATTACTCTAAGGGGTATATCTCCCTAGAGTAGGTGGGTGCATGGCCCTGGGGTAGGTGTTCTGAATGTAGGTCTTTCTGCTGTTGGGCTAAGAGCCAATTCATGGGAGTGAGTCCAATTCTAGGCCTAGAAGGTAACCTAGCACCATAGTCTTGAGTGTTCTACCAGACTCTGTCCGACCAGTAATTCTGGTCATTTTTGTGTTTTTGAATTTTGTTCAACATTTTTCCTCCCACTCTATCCAGAATCTCCAGTTTTGATCCCTTTCTAAGTGGTTAGCATTGGTAGCCAGGCACCATCTCCTTCTTCTGATCTTTGGGTCCATCATATCCTTGGACTAATTGTTTCCAGATGCCTTTGATTTTCTTCTTTGCTTCAGATGCAATCTCACATATTCTACATTTTAACAAGATCTCCAAGTAATTTTTATAGATAAGCTATGTATGCATAAGCATCACCTGGAGATCTTCTTGAAATGTAGGTTCTGATTCAGTATATCAGGGATGGAAATGGAACTTCTCAATAGGAGGTGGAACTGTACTGAACTGGCTGGAAGGCTGGCCAGTACAGTAGATTCCTGGCTTCTCTGAGTCCCCTGGCTCCACACTGTATCTTTTCCCAGGAGGCACCATGAGCTTGTGCTGAGCCAGCCCCATGCTCTCTGCACCCATCTCCTTTCCCCTCAGTGAAGAAGGTAGGGAGTGGATGAGCCCTACCTTCTTCAGTGAGGGAGAAGTAGCCCTGCCTCTCTCAGAGAGTTCTTCCTCATTCTGCTTTCCTGATCCCATTGCCCACAGCAAATTTCCCATTTTCCATGTGTTACTTCCATGGAAAACCCCAACTGGAAGGTGAGACAGTAGTTGTGTCTGGGCCATGGGCTGCTCTCCCACATATGACCCAGCTTGGTCAGGCTTTGGCTGGGGCTCTTTGTTCTTGGCCCTTATGGTGCTTGCATTTCTGCTCAAGCCTCAGCCACCAGAAAAGGCTACTCATAAACTGGGAACTGCCTTTGGACAGGACTTATAGTCTACTAAAAAGTTGTTGCATGAAGCAGACTTTTGCCTTTTTTCTTGTCATTTTGTGTGAAGATTTATATTCAGGTCATTTCTATGGATCATTTAATGGCCAGGTTCATAGGATGTCCTGCCTGGATGGTTAGGATCTGAGTGGTTCCATCAACCCTTTGTTTTAAGCAACCACTAAATGTAGAGAAAGGGCCCTTGTGGTGCAATGGGTAAGCATGCAGCTGCTAACCAAGAAGTCAGTGGTTCAAACCCACCAGCCACTCCATAGACAGCAAGACCTGGTGATCTACTCCCGTAAAGACTGCAGCTTGTGGGGGCAGTTCTACTCCGTCATATAGAGTTGCTTTGAGTAGAATTGACTCAACACACAACAAGAACAAATATGGAGGAGTCTTATGGGATGCAGTGAGGTGGTAGAGGGAAAGGGACAGATAAACCCTTGTCCTCAAGGAGCTTCCTGTGTCTCTCAATCAGATGGCAGAGACACAGCTTCATCCCTTATGGAGCACCTCCCTCCCCATCTGATGAGAGAGGGTACATATAGTTTCGGTCCTCAGGGACCATCCAGTCTAATATTAAAGAGGAAGGCCCTCAGGAATTCACAATCTGATAGATGGAAAAAGTCCATGTTTTTAGAGAGTACCACTCTGACTGGGGTAGGGACCAACCCTACTTGTCCTGATGGAGGAGACTTGAGTTTTGGTTTCTAACCCAGTGTGGTGAATTGTGAAAGAGATAGCAACCTCAAC
>NW_006921621.1:16287658-16297805 GCF_000298275.1 Orycteropus afer afer
GTCGTCCTTCCTAATCTGTAGAGGACGTTGCTGACGTGGCTGCTTCCTGGGCTGGACTTTTCTCCCTAGAGAACTGTGCCCTTTGGGGACCGAGAACTTGGTGTGGGGTGGGGGAGGTGTTGGGGTCTGTTGGGAGCTCCCAAAACTCGGTTGCTATTCTTTGCCTTCTCCAGAGTCAAAGGATGAGTCTTTTAGACCCTTTGGTCTATCAGACATAGGATCAGAAAATAAGAATATTATAGAAAGAATGCTAGACATCATCTAGCCTGGCACCCTGCTTAGAGGCTATGCTGGGTTTAGGCCCCAGCTCCTGATTCTGGTCCCCTTCATGGGCACACAGGCTGTTTGGTAACAACAGTGGTCTGGGGGCCCTGTTAAAACCTATGTCAGATCAGTTCTGCTCAGAGCCCTGTGGTGCTTCCCATCTCACTTCAAGTGTAAGCCAAAGCCTTTAACCATGGCTTTAAGCTGCCCTGATCTAGCCCCTGCCCCTCCCCCCAACTCCACCTTTCTGACCTTCTTACTTGCCCCCTTACTCTTGTCATTCTGGACTTCTGACTGTTCCTTGAATTCACCAGAACATTCCTACCTCAGGGCCTTTGGACTTGCTCTTCCTTTTGCCTGGAATATTTTCCTCTAGATATCCACATGGTTCAGTGCTTCACCCCCTTCAGAGCTCTACCTTGACCATCTTAGATAAAATGCTCTCCGTCAATCAGAAGGGCAGTGTCTGCACAAGGAGATAGCTCAGGGGGCAGGAATGCATGGGAAAGAAGGACCCAGGGAAGAGGTAACTACAGGGAGAAGGTAGAAGAGAGCTGTTACATTGTGGGGATTGCAATCAATGTCATGAAACAATGTGTATGAATTGCTGTATGGAAAGTGAATTTGCTCTGTAAACTTTCACCTAAATCACAATAAAAAATTAAAAAGAAAAGAAAACCTTACGGAGCACACTTCTACTCTGACACGCATGGGTCACCATGAGTTGGAGATGACTTGATGGGGGAAAAAAAAAAAAAAGCCCTCCCTCCTTGCCATTCTCTATCTTTCTTACTCTGCTATATTTTTCTCCAGAATATTTACCACCATCTGACATGGTGTAAATTCATGTTTCTTTGTTTCCTCCCTTTAAAATGTAAACATCAAAACTTGTCTGTATCTCCAGCATTTAAAAAAATCCTGGCACATAGTAAGTGCTCAGTATCTATTTGTTCAGGGACAGAAAGGAAGAAGACAGAGAGAGAAAGAGAGAGAGAGAGGGAGGGAGAGGGAGACAGAGGGAGAGAGAAAGAAGAATAATGGCAGAGGGAGGAAGGAGAGAGGGAAGGACAGGAAGGAGAAAATACAAACTGAAGTCAAAAGATTCCAGTCACTTCACTTGATTTGATCAGGACGGCTTGATTCTGGTTAGTCTGCTCCATAGCAAAAGAAAGAACATGACGAGGTAGCGGAGATTCCATTGCTTTTCAATGACTGCCTGATTGCTTTGGTGTGGAGGGCTCTATCCCTGAGCTTTGTAGCTATAACTGGGAGAAACTAGGATTCATCTTCACTCCCCCGCCCCCCATATAAACAGTGTGTTTATAAATGCCCTGGACATGGAAAGGCTCTTGAAGCTCCTCTGGCCCCTAGCCAAACGACAGACTCAAGATTGCACTGGTGGACTCCAGCCTTCCTTTTCTACCTTGTCAGTTGCTGTCAAGTTGATTCCGACTCTTGTCCGATCCCATGTGTGCAGGGGAGAACTGCGCCCTAGGGTTTTCACAGCTGTGGCCTTTCAGAAGCAGATCACCAGGCCTGTCCTCCAGGGTGCCTCTGGGTGGGTTCAGACTTCCAGCCTTTCAGCTACTGGTCAAGCGCTTAACTGTTTGTGTCTCTCAGGAACTCCTTTTCTACTTTAGGATTTATACAACTCAAGTTCATCTGCATGACCAAGCTCCCTTTTCTGAGGGACCAAGACAAGTGCTAGAAGAGTTGAGGATCCAGAGAAAGACTGCGAGTCGAGGGTATACACCCAATATATGGATTCTGGTTGGACTTGTGAAATTGGGAGGTTGAGAGGGGAAGCTGAAAGCTCCTGGGCTCTGGGACTGCCCTTTTTGTGGGTGGCCTTGGCCATCACTTCCTCTCTCGTAGCCTCAGCTTCCTCATCTATAAAATGAGAATTGGACTCCACCTGGGGGTTAAGGTCCCTGGGGGTCCATATGGATGGGTTTCAGGGGTCCCTTGCCCCAAGTGGACAAGAACCAGTGATCTGGGTTGTTCTTAAGTTCCATTCTAGTGACACTCAGTTTAGATGCTTGCATTTTAAATTCACTGCTGACTTTGGATTGAATTTCAGCTTTTTGGTGAAACCATGGCTTCTTCATGTGCTGGAAATGTAGATGACAGTTAAGAGAAAAGTAAATGTTTAAAAAGTTTTCTCAGTGCCAGTTAATTCAGTATGTGTGGGGTTTTTTTTTTTTCTCCCTCTCTCTCTCTTTCCCTTTCTTCTTGGTCTTAACCTGTAAATGATCACAAGATCAAACGAGTTTCAGTTTGAGTGCCCCCTGCTTTACAGTCTAAGCCTGTATTGCATTGACTTACCACGTTTACTTTCAACTCATCTGACTGTTTTGGGGAGACCTTATCAGTCTAACTAACTGTTCAGCTCTTAGGGTAGGAAGATGTGGTCTCAGGCAGTTTGGAAGTTGGGTTTTCAGCATCACTGTTGAGCTGTCACCCTTTCCCCTCCTTATCTGCAATGCCCCCTCCCCCCAGTACCCCAGCCTAGCCTAATGAGCAGCAGCAACAACTCTTAGGAAAATTGTTGAGTTCCTCTCCCTTCCCAGCCTCTTGCCTCTTGCCCAGACCAGCTAAGTCATTTGCTGGTCCCAATACAAAATGAAAATGCAAGAATCTCATGTTTGGAAATTGTGAGAACTTTCAAGATAGAGACAGCACAGCACGAAACCAAATGTGGGGCCTGAGTGACTACAAAGGTCCTATACTCATAAAGCTGGTTCTTCTCTTGGCTCTTCTATCTTCTGTTAGCAGTACCATGGAGATTTGTAAGACACACTTTAAGAGTCCTTAAACATTCTCTTGAGGAGAATTTGAGTCATTTCTATCATGGTCTGTGTGATTTAGGACTGCTGGCTTGATCCACTGTGTATCTGGTAAATCACTCCTGCCAGGTAGGAGGGGTTTAGATGGTATCCATGGGTGGGGGTCTGGAACTCAGAGAAGGACTGTTAGAAATGGTTGCATTGCCTGAGCAGCCCCAGGGCTGCTTCTTTCTGCCATTTAAAATGTTTTTCCATGGATAAACAAAATGTGGTATATATGTTGTTGTTGTTATGTGCTGTCAAGTCGGCCCCAACTCATAGTGACCCCTCCTTGGGTTTCTGAGGCAGTATCACTATGGAAGTAGATTGTCCAGCCTTCCTTCTGAGGAGTGGCTGGTGGGTTTGAACCACCAGCGTTCTGGTTAGCAGTCAAGTGCCTTAGGCACTATGCTACCAGAGCTCCTGTAAGGTGGAATATTATTCAGTCATAAAAAGGAATGAAGAAGCACAGATACATGTTAATAATGTGAATGAACCTTGATAACAATATGCTGAGTGAAAGAAGCCAAACACAAAAGGACCAATATTGTATGACTCCATTTATATGAAATACACAAAACAGACACATCCGTAGAGACAGAAAGTAGGTTAGTGGTTGCCAGAGAGTGAGGAGAATGGTTGCCGAAGGGCATGGGGTCTCTTTTTAGGGTGATAAAAATGTTCTGAAATTATAGATAGTGGTGATGGCTGCACAATTTGTGAATATGCTAAAAACCACTGAACTGTGCACTTTAAAAGGATGACTCTTATGGTACGTGAATTATATCTCAACTTTAAAAATTACTGTATTAAAAAAAGTCTCTTGAAGGCTCAGCATTTAGCCTTATGCCCCGCTGCACTTGGCGGGCACTGTTGATTCAGTGTGGGGTTGGCTTTCTTTTCCTTCCATGAGTCCTTCCCTCTTCCTCCTCCCTCCACCCCCGTTATAATAATCTCTTATGCTTGCCTCATGCAAAGCCTGTTTTCTGGGAAAAGTGTTATGGAAGTCTGTGGAAGTATGCCAAGCAGATAGGTGGCTGTTGACACTTAGCCTCTCCCAAGACATTTGCTTGGGAGAAGGCCTTTAGGTGAAAGGAGCAAACATTTAAATTTAGGTTACAGGTAAGGGTAACTGTGTGTGAAATGTTTTATTTTTTGTGGAGTAGGGATGCTTTCAGTGGCTCTGGAGCCAGGGAGTGGGAGGATGCTTCCATAAAGGGATGAGCAGGATGACTTCAAGACCAGGCCAGATAGGTGGTGAGTAGCGAGCAGCCCTGGTGGCACAGTGCTGCTGACCAAAAGCACTTTGAACCAACCAGTGATTCCGTGGGAAAAAAGACTGTCAGTCTGCTCCCGTAACGATTACAGTCTAAGAAACCCCATGGGGGTAGTTCTACTCTGTCCTGCAGAGTCATTATGAGTCGGAATTGACCCAAGGGCACCCAACAACAGCAGCAGCAATCTGAGAAATAGCCCCTTCAGGACTAGCATCTTTCCCCCAAACCCAGCCAGGCTGCCTTTAACATTTCCCAAAAGCGAAGCATTTTGACTTAGGAGGCCACTGAGATGAAGCAACCTTCTGATCAGGTTCATGTCTGCTCTGTTTAATGTGCTTGGGTCTTGAACCAGATGGTCTCAGTTTGAAGAAACCCCTTCCCTAACTTTCTCACCCTATGCAATTAATTCAGTTCTATTCATCCTTGCTCAGTGTCTCCTGCACCTCCTGCGTCTCTCTTTTTACCTTCTGCTGCCTTCTCCCTCCTTCCCCCATTATCACAGCCTCATCCTTCAAGACCCAGTTCAGGGTAGATATACCCCTTGGAGCGATCAAATGGAAGGGAAGAATACAGGGAAGCAGTAACTATAGGGAGGAAGTGGGAAGAGAGCTGTTACATTGTGGGAAATTGCAGTCAGTGTCATGAAACAAAATGTGTATGAACTAGTGTATGGAAAATGAATTTGCTCTGTAAACTTTCACCCAAATCACAATAAAAATTTAAAACAACAACAAAAAACCCAGTTCAGTCCAAGTTTCAGCTCTTCTTGGAAACATCCCAGAATCCCCGCCAGTCAGTATTAAGCTTTCCTCCCCCATATTCTTCATGGCCAGGCAGCAAGTCCCTTGAATTCTGAGAACTTTGTCTTAATCATCTTTGGATCTCCAATGCCTGGAATAGTACTTGTATATAGTAAGCACTTAATAAATACTCTTGAGTTGCATTGAACTAAGGCTCTGAGGAAGTAAGGAGTCATGAAATTGGCAAGAGAGATGCTTTTCCAAAGAGGAAATCATAAGCCTCTGGAATTACTGAATAAGAGATGAGGAAATGGCATTTATGATATGAAGGGCTGGGATCTGGAACTCTGCTGGGTGTAGATGGGGCCTCTTGGAGTCCCAGGTCATGTGAGATGATGGGCAAAGGATATCTCAGGAGAGCCCCATAGAGTTGATGCTTCAGTAGGATATCCTTTCTGGAAAGATCTCATGGATTTCAAGCTTCCATCCTCAGCCAGAGTACCTGTCTCAGCAAGTAGCTATTGAGTGTCCAACATGTGCTGGTCACTGATCTGGATCCTATCACTTCATTGGAGCTCTAGAGGGGCCTTGCCATATGTTCGATTCGGAGGAGATTCCAAAAATGTATCAAACCCAGTGCCATCAAGTCGATTCTGACTCATAGTGACCCCCATTGGGTATCCCAGGTGGTAAATCTTTTTTTTTCCAATTGTGATTTGCGTGAAAATTTACAGAGCAAATTCACTTTCCATGCAGCAGTTCACATATACTTTGTCTCATGACATTGACTATAATTTACCTCAATGCAACAGCTGCCCTTCCACTTCCTCCCCATAGTTACCTCTTCCCTGTGTCCATCCCTCCATGCACTCCTGCCCCCCAAGCTGTCTCCCTGTGCATAAGCAGCCCTTCTTTCTCCCATGATTGGTCTCTCCAAGGAGAGTATCTACCTCAGGTAAATGTTCAACTCATATGCCTATCTTTTGTTTGGCTGGAAGCCACAGGTGTGGGTTCCAGGCGGTAAATCTTTACATAAGTAGATTGCCCCATCTTCCTTCCACAGAGCAGCTGGTAGGTTTGAACCACCAACCTTCTGGTTAGCAGTCCAATGCCTTAGGCACTGTGCCACCAGAACTCCTTTTTGGAGAAGGTCAGGAGCTTGAATATAGGCTGCTTGGATTGGGAGAGCCCCTTTGCCCCGAGCCTCCTGAGTTTTATATGGATTTCTCAGGGAAGTTAAATTCCCAGATGATTGCTTTTGGGTAAAACACATTGCATCACTGGTGCTTGTGTTTTCAACACTGCCATTCACATTCTGCCTCTGAAGGGATGAAGGGGGGTAGGGTCAGGCTGTACTTGTGTATCTTGTGGAGGGATGGAGATCCTGAGTCCCAGAAAATAGGGTGCCACCTGCAAAGGGTTTAACTGGAGAGACTTTAGTGAAGGGGAGAATTTACAGAAGTATGGGCAGGATTATGTGAACCATCAACTGATGTGGAGGCACCCCTGGGCAGGCAGCAGTGGAAAACTGTTAAAAAACTGTTACACCCAATAATAGAGCTGACAAGGGACAAGGTTGTAGTCACTTCTTGGTCACAGCCAGCTACCCAGAGTGACCAAGCAGTTGAACCGGTGGGCTCAGGACCATATTCTCAAGGGACATCAAGCTCAATTGGCATAACATACTACACAAAACATTGTTCCACCTCCTACTTTGGCGAGTAGCGACTGGGATCTTAAAAGCATGCAAGCAGCCATCTAGATGCAATGATGGGTCTCTCCTTATCCAGAGCAAAGAAGAATGAAGAAACCAAAGATTTATGGAAACAATTATTCCTAGGACTGGTACACCATGCGATCCGCAGCCTATACGACTATAAAACCAGAACTAGATGGTGCCCAGCTATCGCTGTCAACCACTCAGAGGGGCATCTATGTAGGAGATCCTGGATAGAGAGGGAGAACAATGTGGAACAAAACTCAAAATCATTGGGGGGGGGGAAATAAAGGGGGGACCAGGTTTGCTGGTCTGATAGAGCCTAGTGGAACCCCTGAGACTATGGCCCCTAGCTGCCCTTCAGGTCTGGAATTGAACCCACACCTGTGGCTTCCAGCCAAACAATAGATGGGCATATGAGTTGAACTTTTACCTGAGGTAGATACACTCCTTGGAGCGAACAATCATGGGAGAAAGAAGGACTGTATATGCACAGGGAGACAGCTCAGGGGGCAAGAGTGCATGGAGGGATGGACACGGGAAAGAGGTAACTATGGGGAAGTGGGAGGGGAGCTGTTGCATTGGGATAAATTGTAGTCAATGTGATGAGACAAAGTGTATGTGAACTGTTGTATGGAAAGTGAATTTGCTCTGTAAATTTTCACCCAAATCACACACACACAAAAAAACCTGTTACACCCATAGGGCAGATGGAGGAAGCCCTGTTGGGAAGAAGGGACCTCGACAAGAACTGTAACGGTGAAAGGACACATCCAGTGCCAAACTCTGGAGAGGCAGGAGGAAGAGGAAATAAGACTTTTCCTTTGGCCAGTTCAGTTGGAAGCCTACGGAGCCCAGTTGGCATAGTAGGTTGTGTGAGTGAGAGATGAGAGGAGAATACCCTCCCCTGGCTGCCTGTAGTTCTAGTGCTCAGCTGGTCCTTACACTTCTTTGATTATTAGGCTGTGACCAATCAGCCAGTGCCCACTTCTTCTCAGCATTGTGGCTGTTTTAAGAAGAAAGTACCCTGTCTATGTCAGCAGGATGGACGCTGAGTAATTTTGACTGTAGCAATAATAACAGATAATGTTTATTGATGGCAGGCACTGAGTGTCCTAAACATTTTACATGCAATCAATTTTTATAGAAGGCCATAGTGGTGCAGTGGTAGAATTCTTGCCTCCCGTCCAGAAGGTCCAGGTTCTATGCCTAGTCAGTGCACCTCAGGCACAGCCACCCCCTATCTGTCAGTGGAGGTGTGTCTGTTGCTGTGATGAGGAACAGGTTTCAGTGGAGTTTCTAGATTAAGATGGACTAGGAGGAAAGGCCTGGCAATCTGCTTCTGAGAATCAGACAATGAAAACCCTATGAAGCATAACGGTCCAGTCTGCAACGAGTTGTGGAGACAGCACAGGACCAGGAAGCATTTCATTCTGTTGTGCATGGGGTTGCTATGAGTTGGGAGCCAATTTGATGGCAGCTAACAACAACAAAACAAGAATCTTTATAGTAACCTTAGGCAGATAGGTACCATTATTATCCTCATTTTCATTATGCTACTGATGAGGAATGTGGAATGGAGAGAGGATAGAAACTTTTTTGGGCACATAGCTAACAACATGCAGAGTTAGATTCAGACCACTCTCTGTGTGACTCTGGAGGGCACCCATTTAACCTCTCACTGTCTGATGATCTCATTTGTCTGTAGTGTGGCCCCACCTACCTGCAGTCAGTGCCACATTTGTGCTGGTCCCACTGCCTTGGTTGGTCTTCCCACTTCCTCTCCACTTGACCCAATTGAACTAATGTTTTAAGACTCAAGTCAGAGCTCACATCCTCCGTGGGACCCTCCCCAACCATTCTGACTCGCATACTTAATTCCTTAGCAGCTAGTGGAAGGTAATTATCTCCCAACAGCCCCTCAGGATATTTTACCTAGCTGTTTGGAGTATATACAGCTCCTGAATCTCCAAGGAGACTCCAACTTTCTCAGGTGCAGATCTTAGGTCATAAGTTTTCTTTGAACTCTGCACTCACTTAAAAGGCTTAATTGAAGAGAGCTTAATAAGGGAATTATGTACAGAGCTATTAAAAAATAAAAGCTCATCATTTGGAGGCAAAAAAAAAAAAGAAGGTGGGGACCAGGTTTGCTGGTCCAATAGAGCCTGGTGGAACCACTGAGACTATGGCCCCTAGCCTGCCCTGCAGGTCTGGAATTGAAGCCACACCTGTGGTTTCCAGCCAAACAAAGTACAGGCATGTGAATTAAACATTTACTTCAAGTAGACACACGCCCTGGAGAGAACAATCATGGGAGAAGGAAGGGCTGCTTATGCACAGGGAGACAGCTCAGGGCGCAGAAGAGTATGGAGGGATGGACACTGGGAAGAGATAACTATGGGGAGGAAGTGGGAGGGGAGCTGTTGCATTGTAAATTTTGGTCAATGACATGAGACAAAGTATATTATGTGAACTGCTGTATGAAAAGTGAATTTACTCTGTAAATCTTCACCCAAATCCAAATAAAATTTAAGAAAAAAAAAAAATAAAAATAAAAGCTCACTGTCCTCAAGTTGACTCTGACTCAGAGCGACCCCTGTTAGGTTTCCGAGGTGCTAAATCTTTATGGAAGTAGACTGCCCCATCTTCCTTTCATGGAGTGGCTGGTGGGTTTGAACCGTCAACTTTCTGGTTAGCAGTCAAATGCCTTAAGCAGTACATTACCAGAACTCCTTGTACAGAGTTATAGGTGGGGTTAAGGGAACCCACAGGGATGATAAGGCCCTATGGACTAGCAACGGAAAGGACCACTCTGAAAGGGTGAACAAGAAGTTGGTACAGGAGCCCTTTAAGAGCCTAGCCATTGAAGGTGGGAGGAGGAGCACATGATAGGAGATGACGGATTTTAGAATTGGTTTTCTACTTGGTTAGTAAATACTCATTGAAAGCTGTCTTAGTTATCTAGTGCTGCTATAACAGAAATACCATAGATGGGTAGCTTTAACAAATAGAAATTTATTTTCTCACAATTTCCAAAAAAACAAACTTACTGCCCTCGAGTCAGTTCTGACTCATAGCGACCCCTCCTTGGGTTTCCTAGGCGGTATCTCAACGGACGTAGATTGCCCAGTCTTTCTTCCGAGGGGTGGCGGTGGTTTTGAACTACCAGCTTTCTAGTTAGCAGTTATATGCCTTAGGCACTACACCACCAGAGCTCCTTCTCACAATTTTGTTGTTGTTATGTGCCGTCGAATCGGCCCCGACTCATAGCGACCCCTCCTTGGGTTTCCGAGGCAGTATCACTACGGAAGTAGGATTGCCCAA
>NW_006921621.1:16297905-16316768 GCF_000298275.1 Orycteropus afer afer
AACCGCCAGCCTTCTGGTTAGCAGGCAAGTGTCTTAGCCACTATGCTACCAGAGCTCCTCACAATTTAGGAGGCTAGAAATTCAAATTAGAGCACTGACTAAGTGAAGGCTTTTTTTTTTTACGGGCTGTGGAGGAAGGCCCTTATCTCTGAGTTTCTGTTCCTGTGTGATCATCAGGTAGCTTGGGCTCTCTCCTCCCCCATTTCTGTGTCTTTCCCTTGTTTAATCTCATATCTGGAGACAAACCCAATGCTAATCCTGTCTCATACATTACAAAGTCAACCCATTCCCAAAAGGATTATAAATGTAAACATAGAAGTTAGGAATTAAAACACATATTTTGGGGCACTTGCTTCCATCCATAACAAAAGCCAATAGGGAGGATTTTTTAAAAGGAAAGAAG
Source organism: Orycteropus afer afer (assembly GCF_000298275.1). Lineage (NCBI taxonomy): Eukaryota > Metazoa > Chordata > Mammalia > Tubulidentata > Orycteropodidae > Orycteropus > Orycteropus afer. Next base: position 16,298,309 of record NW_006921621.1, read on the forward strand.
CAGAAGCTGGACTGAGCCCAGTAGGAGTTTACAGTCCTGCAGTGTTTCCGGAAGCGAAGGCAGGCTTCCTTCTTAGAGCGTAGGTAGTGAGCACTGGTCCAGTGGCCTCCACAAGGACTTCCCAGAAGGCCTTACACAGACCACAGGCACATGTGAGTCAAGCATGACCAATGTGTGTTTGAGCAGTTTTAAAGTTTCAGAGGTCTTTTAAAATTTGTCTTGAGGATCCTAGATAATTGTCCTTATATGTCCTTAATATGTCCTTCAGCTCTAGGTCTAACATCAAGGAGAGTAATGAGCATCGTGACTCCTATCTCAAGAATTTCCCCAGGCTACTTACAAAGGCTTAATGTTGGACTGGGTGGACCTCAGCCTACCTCACTGTGGAGTTGTTTACTCTCATTTCTTTTTTCTCTATTCCTATTTTTCCACCCACTTGGTAGACCTAGATCCTCCTCGGCACTAGAAGAGTAGAGTGATGTTGTGGGGAAATAGTTTGAAGATCAAGTAGCAGATGAACAACTGAGAACCCTTTGTTTGGGCCTTTATAAAATTTTGTAGTAATAATTTTCTTTGGATTTTTCTGTCTTCCAGGAGATGCCCACCTGCCTTTTACTTTCCTGAACACATGACACAATTTCTGGCTACTAACCTATAAGCGCACTGTGGTTCTTGCTACCTGAACACTATTTGCCCAAATCCCACTTCTTCTTGGCTGTCATGGCTTCTAGGAAGTTGACCCCGAGGCTCTCAATCTCAATCAGAAGATTCCTTGTCCCTGTAGTGCCCTGGATTTACCTCTAGTGACACTAAAGTGATTGCCTTGATATTCATCCATCTCCCCTGCTGGGCTATGAGCTCCATGGAGGCAGGGATTAAGACTGCATTGTTACCATTTGGTTTACTGTGTGCTGGACATTGTATTAAGTGATACATATACAGTCTTGCCAGAATTTGGTATATAAATGAGGAACTACAGACACAAAGAGGTTAGGTAATTTATCCAGGATCACATTGGTGGAGAGTGGGTTACCAGTCAGGCTTTGTACTTAGGCTATCAGATATCCTAGAGCCTTCATAACAGTTCTGTGGGGTGCTATTTTTGCCCACATTTTATGTGTCTACTCCAGTAGTTCTTAACCAGGGGCCATTTTGTTCACCAGCAGGACATTTGATATTATCTGGAGACATTTTTGGTTGTCACATTGTTGCAGGAGGTGAGGGGATTAGCATCTATTGGCATGTAGGGGATAGACACCAGGGATGCTGTTCCACATCCTACGATGCACAGAACAGGCCCCATAGCAAAGAATTAATTCTCAGCCTCAAATGTCAACAGTGCTAAGATTGAGAATATCTTTTCTACTCCAACCTGAGGATCTGACCAGAATAATAGAGAAATCAAGAAAGCACATAGATAAGGAAAGTAGAAATGACTTTGAGTAAACCAGAGGGAATTTAAATGAGAGAATTGGTTGCATGGGGGATAGAAGAGGCTGAGAAACAAGCCAGGGGAACAAGAGGCAACTGAGAGATTAGCAGTGGAAATAAGTCACCACCCACCCTGGGCTGGAGAGAAAAGGGAAGAGGTGATGGGACCAGGGGCCTGTCTGGCGGGAGCTGGAGTTTGGAGGATCTATAGCTGCTGTTGGAGATACCACCCAAAATGGAGGGAGAAGGGAAGAAATACCCTAGCTTCTCTTTCTTCTCAGCTTCAGTCTCTAGCCAATGTCTTTGGTTGAACCTGGTTAACACAGCCAGCAGAGCTCTCAGCCTGCTGTCATGGAGCAGAGGAAGGAAGGGCAGGGTGTCCAAGATCAGGAGCTGCATACCCTGCCGGGCCAATTGTATATATGGTTCAAATCGAATCTCTTTTCTATACCTTCTGCCCTCACTCTGGGCCCTGCCTTATTTTTGATTCTTGAGTTTCTGGTTTTCATGTACAATCAACCAAACCAAACTCAAAGCCGTCGAGTCGGATCCAACTTACAGTGACCCCTCCTTCGGTTTCCGAGGCGGTATCACTATGGGAGTAGATTGCCCAACCTTCCTTCCGAGGAGTGGCTGATGGGTTTGAACCACTAGCCTTCTGGTTAGTAGTCAAATGGCTTAGGCACTATGCCACGAGAGCTCCCTCATTTACAATAATGCACAAAAAAAGGAGCTGAGTGGCCTTGGTGTGAAAAAGGCATTCGTTCCTTCACTTGTTCATTCAGCAAGTGTTTACTGTGGGAAAAGAAAACGGCCCAAACTGGCTGAATATGAGACATTAGGGGGCTGTGGGGATTGTGGAGAATTTCACAGTTTACACTTTGAAGAGTTCCTGGGCTCCTAATATACATGTGTGGGTTTGAATACTACTTGGAATGTGGCTGTTTATCTTTGTGAAGACTCAGAATGGAAACAAGTGAGGGTAGTGGGCACAGCCTGGGTGACACATAGAGGCCGGGCACATGAAGAGACACTCAGGGGAAGGTGGTTGGTCTGTGTGGCTGAAGTTCAGAGAGTAAGGAGGGCTGGGAGATGAGGTCAAGGAGGCCAGATAGTGCTCTGGGAGTGGCTGACGGCCATACCAGAGCATCTATTCTACATCTATTCTTGAGGAACAGCAGGGGCAGGATGGTGAGGTGGGAAGGAGCTTCAGGTCAGTGGACATTGCTCATTATGGGTATAGACTCAAGGGCTCAGGCATGATGCAGAAGCCCAGAGAGCCTGGCTGGAGAGAAATCTTTCATTTTAACTAAAAAGAAATGATCCTACAGATGCCTGTGACCTACTTTGTAAACTCTCAGTATAACATGGACATCTTTGCTTTCTGAATATTCTAAAGTTCTTAGAGATAAGATAATGTTTTGGTTCAGATTTAAAACTTTATTATCTTTAACACATTAATAAAACATAATAAATATATGCAAAGAGGAAACGGAAGTGAAATTAATGTCACCCATAAACCCACCACCAAAGTATCATTTACTTGTTATGTAAATTTCCCAGGCAATCTTCTGTATTTGCAAAGATGGAAGCAAACTATAGATATATCTTGAAAATTGTGCTTTTTGTGTGTGTGTGATTTAGATCTCATGTTAAAAGTACATACTTGATTGGATAAACACAATGTGTTGTAGCCATGCAATGGAATATTATTCAGCCATAAAGAGAAATGAAGTTCTCATACATGCTACAGTGTGGATGAAACTTCATTATGCTTGGTGGAATAAGTCAGACAAAAAGACAAATATTGCATGATCTCACTCGTGTCTAGATTAGGCAAATGCATAAAGACTAAAGCTTATGAGTGGTTACGGGTGGTTGGGGGAAGGAGGAAAGGAGAGTTACTACTGAAAGGGCACTGAGTTTCTGTTTGGGGTGATAGAAAACTTTTGGAAATGGGTAATGGTGATGGTTGTACAACTTGGTGAATGTAATTAATATCACTGAATTTTACACTTAAAAATGGCTAAAGTGGCAAACTTTTTGTTATATGTTTTGCCAGACACACACACCCATACAGAAACACATGAAGTACATGCTTGCCCAAAATTGAAAAGTATAAAGAGGGCCCCCTTTGGTCTGCCTCCAGCCCCCTCTCCCCTAATTCTACTCCTCAGAGGGGGCCACCTTTAACAGTTTCCAGAGTAGCCTTGATGAGGGAGGATTTTAGAAGGGATAGTGTGTGTGGAATAGCATACACTGAATACTGGTTGTAATTTGTACAGACATTACTTGTCATGCACAGGCCATGAGGAAGGTGAAGGCTAGGTATAAGGGACTGGGAAGTAATTTGTAGTTAGAGAAAGGACTTTCAGAAATAGATTTTTGTGGCATTAGGGAGCTCTGGTGGTATAGTGCCTGAAGCATGTGACTGCTAACCATTCAAACTCACCAGCCACTCCTCAGAAGGAAGGCTGGGCAATCTACTTCCATAGTGATACCACCTTGGAAACCCGAGGAGGGGGTCGGTGTGAGTTGGGTCCGACTCCACGACACGTAACAGCAACAGGAAGAGATAGGGAAATGTTTTGAGGCCTGGGTTTTATTTGGAGTCCCTAGGTGGTGGAAATATTTAATGCTGTCACCCGCTTACCAAAAGGCTGACGGTTTGAGTCCACCCAGAATCACCTCGGAAAACAGGTCTAGCAGTCTGCTTCCAAAAAGTTAGAAACTGAAAACCCTCTAGAGCCCAGTTACACTCTCACAGACATCGGGATTGCTATGAGTCAGAATTGACTCAGTGGCAACTGGTTCTTTGAGTTTTGTTTGGATTTGCCACGCATGAAAGTTGGTGAGGAACAGGTGACTAAGACTGTGGGCAGATATTATCAAACTTTATCACCTAGGTGGAGATTAGCAGGGGTCAGGGTGGCAAGCATGCAAATGAACAAGAGACCTGTCAGGAAGGGTGATAGTAATTAGTAGATATTTGTAAAACTATTCTTGCTTGAAAAACAAAAAAAGTTGGCAATTCCATTATTCCCCCAATTAAAAAAAAAAAAAACAACTTTTAATAACTCTGTGAACACCAATAATCTGAGCCACTCTAGAAGTATATTAAACCAAACCAAACCCAGTGCCATGGAGTCAATTCCGACTCATAGTGACCCCCATTGGGTTTCCAAGATGGTAAATCTTTATAGAAGTAGATTGTACCATCTTCCTTCCATGGAGGAGTTGATGGGTTTGAACTGTCAACCTTCTGGTTAGCAGTCAAATGCCCTAGACACCATGCCACCAGGGCTCCTTAGAATTAGACTAGGAGTTGGCAAATGTCAGGTGTGGTCCTGGTTTTGTCTTGGGCTGGCTGTGGAAGCTTGGCTTGCCCCTTCATGTCTGAGACCTCAGTTTTCTCAGCTGCAGTAGACCAGTGATTCTCAGCCCTGGATGCATATTAAAATCACTAGGAAACTTAGAAAAAAAACCTGGCACCAGAGGCCCACCCTAGTCCAATGGTATCACAGTCTCTGCTGGTGGGGCCTGGACATTTTTTCAGAAATGCAGCCAACATTGAGAACCCCTGACTTAGGATCATCTTAGTTGCTCTTTTTAGCCCTAAACTATTCCATGTAATATATTACATAGTTTTGTTGCTTTCAAAGACTGCACAGAAATGTTGTAAATTTCTTACATACCAAGAAGTAAACTATTTTTATGAAAAGCTCCCCCTCATTCTCATTAGGCCTGTGATATAATGATAGTGTCCTATGTTTAATAAATCAGAATTACAAGCATAGTAAACCATCAAAGAATTAATTTTTGTGATCCAGCAGTTGAAAGCGTGGACAGAATCTTTACTTCTTATATTCCCTCATTTCCACAAAGCTAACTGATGACAGAGGCCTGAGACCACCTCCATTTGTAAAGAAGACCCTGAGATGTTAAGAGAGGAGACATTACTGGCAGTGTTTTTTGCTAGAATTACATATACTGTAAGTTCGAAATGAGAAGGTCCAGTTTGGTGAGGCTTTGTCGGATCTAAATTCTCAATGGAGTGGGAGGTGTTTAAAAAGACTTGGTGCTGTTTTATCTTTGCCATTGAAGTTTTTGGTTTTGTCTCTTTCTAAATGAGTCATTTTTAAAAAGGAACCTAACTTGGGGAGGTGGGGGAACCACTGCAGGAGCAGCACAGAGTGGGGGCAGGCAACGGAGCCTACACCTTTGGCTCTTAATGGCTGGTTCAGTCAGTAGACCGAGTTTACAATTGGACCATTCACCCAGGAGGTGTGGACCCAGGGACCTATCTTTGCTGAGGGTAAATCAAAGACAAGTGGGAAATAACCTGGTAGGAGGTGAGAGGGTTGAGAAATGGTATTGATGTTGCTTATTAATTAGCCAGGTATTTATTAGAGCCACGACCTGTCGGTTTGTCGTACTGCGATGGCTTGCGTGTTGCTGTGATGCTGGAAGCCATGCTATCAGTATTTCAAATACCAGCAGGTGACCAGTGAAACCTGTCCACCATGGGTGAGCCTGCTGGTATTTCCTTTCAGCAGAGTGTTCCGTCTAAGACACACTTGAAGATAAACTTGGCTATCTCCTTCTGAAAATTAGCCAGTGAAAGCCTTGTGAATCACAGTAGAATACTGTCTGATACAGTGCTGGAGGATGAGCCCCCTAGGTTGGAAGTTACTCAGAACAGTGGACTCAAGCATAATACAATCGTGGAGATGGCACAGGACTGGGCAGTGTTTTGTTCTATTGCATGGGAGCGGATATGCGTTGGAGCAACTAACGATAATAACAACACATTTATTAGAGCCACATCCACCAGACATACTGCTGAAACTCAAGGCTCAACCTGTAGGTGCTTGGGAGATTTTTGAACAGAGGGGAAAGAACCTCCAGTTTTTCCTCTCCTTGGGGAGGACAGGACACAAACCTTGGGGCCCACGATTTACCTCAACTTGCAAATAAGTGAATAGAGTCCCATATGCATGTGAACAGTACAAATGAAAATATTGGTGCTGGGCAGGATTTCAGAGCAGAAAAAATGACAGCCTGCAGATCTGGTTGTAGAGCTTTGGAGGCTTAATGAGACATATACTGGCTGGACAACCAGCTGGAGGCCGAGGACTGGGAGATCTGTGTGACCACCAGCACGTTACTTCCTTTTTCCATGCTTGGTTCCCCCAGCTGAGAAATGATCCTACACACCTAGGTCACTCAGCCCCTGAGAGCTGTTCAAACATCCTCTGTCCTTGATGCCTGAGGAGGTAGGAATGAGGGGAACAAGTGGGAAGGCATCGAGGGACCCTTGCTTTGTAAAACCTGAATGGCTTTGTGCAATATAGCCTAGCTCCTTCATGTGTTTGGAGTGTGGAGGAGGGCAGGCTAGTAGTGCACCCCAACACCTGTTAGGAGCGTTGTGCATTTGAAGTGTTGGCCAGGCCCGCGCCTTTTCATCTATGCTGACCCCTCAGAAGTGCTAGGTTTCAGCTTTTCTGAAAAAAAAAAGTACAGGCTCTGTAGTTGTATGTGTATGTTTTCTAGGCCTTCACAAACTTCCTGTTTGGGTATAGTCCGAGACTCAAAGCTCTGTGTGTTTTGAAACCTGAGCATTCGCAGAGTACCATTGCTTCTCTCTTACTGGCCTTGGGGTGGCCTGTTTGTTCTCCACCCCTTTGCTGACATTTGCTATCTTTCTTTGCAAACCTTCCAGGATAATTCTCTGTAGCTTCTGCACTTGTTTCTATTAGTGAGGGTTGAAAGGGCTGAACGCTGGAAGGAGGGAGGGACCAACACTTACTGGGCCCCTTATATAGGGCCAGGCACTGTGCTAGATGTTTTTGTATATTTCTTATTTTATTTGAGTCTCACATTTAGCTCATGCAGAACCAGGCTCAGAGAGCTTAAGTGACCAGCCCAAAGTTCAACAGCCATTAGGTAGCAAGGTTAGGATCTGCTTCCAGGCCTGACTCTAGAACTCCTGTTCTTTGAACTATATCATAAAAACCCTTTAGTTCCACTGGTTTGGATGGCTCTTGATTTCTTATTGTATATCTCATCAGACAGTGTCGCCTTGACCACCATAGTTTTCTCTCAGACCCGTCTCATTCAGGTGCTACCTGTTCTGTCTGTGTGCGGGTAATTTGATAGCCCTTCGGTAATTGTTGACTTCTCTCAGCCATTCTCCCTCTGTGACCTTGGGAATCTCTGAATTGTTGGGTGGTGATCCCTGCCTGATGACTGAAGTGGGTTAGAACCAACTCCAGATTTCTTGGGGTGGTGGTCGTTGTTAGCTGCCATCTAGTTGAGTCTAACTCATGGTGACGCCATGTGTTACAGAGGGTTTTCTTGGCTGTAGTATTTACAGAAGCAGATCACTAGGTCTTTCTTGTGAGGTGCCACTGGGTTCAAACAGCCAACAGTTAGGTTAGTTGCCAAGCACAAGCTATTTGCACTACCCTCCTCCTCCAAAACAAAAATAGCTCACTGCCATCAATTCTGACCCATAGCGACCTCCACTGGGTTTCCGAGGCTGTAAATCTTTATAGAAGTAGATTGCCCCATCTTCCTTCCATGGCTCAGCTGGTAGGTTTGAACTGCTGACCTTCTGGTTAGCAGCCAAATGCTTTACCCACTATGCCACTGAGATCCTTATTTGCTCCACCCAGGAACCGTTTTTTCACCCAGAATAGTAGATTTTTTTCCTGCTTCTGGACACACCCAGCACTGACCATTCTGCTGATTACCATGAGCATCTTCACTCAGCCAGATGTCTCACATTTCAAGCTCTTCCCTTGAAGACAGAGGAAGGTAGAATATCTGTCTGTATCTATGAAAGCATGTGCAGGGGTGGCTAAGGATACCAAGACTTTGAATATATAGGGGCGGGAAGAAGAGGGGAGAGCCAAATCCAGCCATCTTCCTCTTTGTTGGAATAGCTGTTAGAAGAAGCCAGATTCTGGGTGCTTCCTGCAAAAGAAGAATAGGAGTGCATCCAAACACCTCAAGAAATCCTAGTGTCCCTCCCTTTCTCATCCCGGTTCTCCTGTATTTTGCAGAAAACTTACGAAATTACATCATCTGAGCTTCATCCAAATTGTTCTATAACGGGAAACTTTTACCATTTGAGACACTGTTGAACAGTGGGCAGTTCCAAGCATTTCAAACACAGCTGATACCCCCAGGAGATTTGCATGGACAAATGGAACATTTGCCAAGAAAAGCTCCATGCAGTGAGCTTAGCAGCCCACTTCTCAGGACCTGGTGGAGAGTAAGGCAGTAAAGAAAGGGCAGAGGGGAAGTCCTTTGGGCTGAGCTGCAGGGAAGGACTCTGCTGGGCATTGAGGCCTTGGGTGCATGGAAACGGAAGGAGTGCACTGGAGGAGGCAGAACAGAGGATGTGTGCAGGAAACAAGATTGAAGAAGGAGATTTGCATCATTTATGAAGGGTCCCAAGGGATGTCTCTCAATTGAATAGGACAAGGATAGGAAAGAACAGTGCTTTAAAAAGACTCATCTGTTGTGTGGATTCTAAGTGGGGGATGCTGGGAGGTGAGTTAGAAGACGTTTATCATGGTGAATTTTAGGAATGAGATGTTGAGGGCTGCAACTAGAGGTGGCTCTGTGGAGAAGACAGACACAGTTTCAAATCCCAGCTCTACCACTTGCTACCTGTGTGGCCTTGAGCAAGTTATTTAATCTCTTAAATCTCAGGGACTTTATCTGTACATAGAGGCTCCACACACTTCACAGGACAGTTGTGTGAGAGTTTTTAACTTGTAATGCACCCGGACATAGCAGGTGCTCGATAAATACAATCCTGTCACATTATAAGAGGCACAATTTTGCTATTGCCTATGAGGAGAGTGGAGAACGAAGACTTACAGGTTTTGAATCGAATGTGGGAGAATAATGCACTCCAAACACAAATGGGTAGAAAGCCATCCTCCTGAACTCAGGCTGCTGAGAATGTCTCGGAGAAAAAAAGCCCACAGCCCACACAGATTGTGTGTCAACTAATCATGGCTGCTAGTTTCAGCTGGTTAAGTGCTCAGCCACTAACTGAAAGGTTGGTTGTTCGAACCAGCTCAGGAACTGTAGGAGAAAAAGCTGGCAGTCTGCTTCCGTAAAGGTTATAGCCAGGAAAACCATATGGGGCAGTTAGACTCTGTCACATGGAACTTTGAGTTGAAAGTCGACTTGAGGGCACACACAGCTGATCAGGGCCTGGACCAGGGCAAGGTGAGTTAGGTGCCAGAACCATGAAATTAAAGTAGTCACTCAGTTTCAGGTGCTGTCCTTGCACCTTTGTCATTGCCCACAGTGGGATGTTCCATACCTCACCCCACCCCACATAGAGCCCCCATTCCCATCTGCCCTCCTTCCATTCAGGAGATAACCTCGTTTCATTTACTCACTGAAAAAGTCAAGTCGCTCAGTAGCAAACACACTTGGTTTCTGCCTCCCCTCCTTTGCATTTATCTGCATCCTGGCTCATCCCTGCCTGCTTTCCTTCCACAGAAAGATACACCGTTCCTCCTGGCCAGTGAGAACCTTTTCCCTGTGCACCCCTCCCCCCAATATCTCCTGGCTCTGACTCCCTTAAGTCGAGTCGTTCAGCACTAAGGTCTTTCCTCAAGCCTTCATCTTCCTCTACTTCTCATTCCCCTTTCTCCTCCCTTCACAGACAGACGTCTGAGAAGAATCTGTCTTCAGGTTTTGCACCCTTGGGTCTCTTCCATGCTAACCCAGCCCACTGAGGCTGCCTTCTGCCCATGGGAGGTGTGCCTACACAGAGGAGGGACCTCGCATTTTGCTGCAGAAGGGCTCCTACCTTCCACAGGAACTGTGGAACCCGTGGCCTCCACGTTGCCACATCCAACGGACAGTTCAGTCCTTATCTTTCTTTTTTTCTTTGCTACTTTTAACACTAATGACAGCTTCCTCCTTTCTTGCAACTCTCTTTTCTCTTGGCTTTTTTGATACTACAATAAATCTTTCAACAGCTGTTTCTTGAGCACCTACTGTGTGCTGTTGTTGTTGTTGTTGTTGTGTGCCATCGAGTCAGCCCTGACTCATAGCGACCCCTCCTTGGGTTTCCGAGGCAGTATCACTACGGAAGTAGGATTGCCCAACCTTCCTTCCAAGGAGTGACTGTGTGCTAGGATCTGTAATATACCATGATATGATACCCTTGCTCTCAGGGAGTTTATATTCTAATGTAAAGGAAGATGGGGGTGGGGGGACATCTACCAAATGCTAGGTGGTAATAAAAGCTATTGAGAAAAATAAAACCAGGAAGGGAGATAGGAAGGGTGCTGGAGTGCAAGTGGAAGGCCTCACCGAGAAAGTAACATTAGAGCAGAACCTGAAGCAAGTAAAGGATGGTTGGGGGAAGTGTTCCAGGCAGAAGGAAGAGCAAGTGCAAAGGCCCTGAGGCAGGAGCCTGCTGGGGTGTTTGAGGAAGTCATTGTGGCTGCAGGAAGTTGAGGAAGGGCACAGTAGGAGTGGAGCTCAGAGAAGGGGCCAAACCAGTCACATGGGCCTTGTAGGTGGGCATTTCAAGGATTTTGGCTTTTACTTTGAAAGAGATGAAACACTATGGGAGCATTTTGAGCAGAGGAGTGATTTTTAAATCATCACTTAGGCTGCTGCAGGGAGCCTGGATTATAGAAGAGCAAGGGTGAAAGCAGGGAGACCTATTAGGAGGTTATTGCAATAACTTAGTAGAGATGCTAGGAGTTTGGACCAAAGTGGTAGTGGTGGAGATGGTAAGCAGTGGTGAGAGTTTGGATATACAGGTAGTCCCTAACATACGATGACAGGGTTACCTTCTGGCAACTGTTGTTAAGTTGGTTCTGATGTAAGTCAAATACCTCTCTCTCTCTCTCTCTCTTTCTTTTTTAGTTTTCATTAGGACTGCCTTTTATCATCAGTATCTTTGAACATCCATCTACAAGTGAACATCTGAGAATAACATTGGCAAATTATCACACTGTGACATCGTATATAGTACATATTACTAATGATAAAATGTATGCACACATACACAAACAACAACAGATGGTTGTAAGTGTGGTTCATTGTAACTTGAATGCATCATAAGTCAGAGATTCCTGTATGTTGAAAATAAAGCTGACATCCTTTGATAATGGGTTGGATGTGGGGTGTGAGGGGAAGATGGTATCACCATGGCTTCTGGGTCTTTGGCCTGAATAATTGGAAGAATGGAGCTGGGTATATCTTTCTCTCCTAAATCCTCTCCTCCCTCAAGGACCTTCCTCAGAAGCCTTTGCTGAGTCCTCCTTCTGGGCGAGTTCATCAACTGTTGTGTTCCTCAGGCCTCCATCCTTGGTTGCTTCCCCAGCCTCTCCTTGACTGATGTTACCTGTTCCCATGGTGAAGTCAGGTGTCTTGAATGTGCTCTTTGGGTCACTTCTACAGGCCTTGGCTCTGGAGGATGCTGAAGGAGGAAGACCCAGAAGCAGGACGACCCTGAAAGACTGAACCTCTTAACCCTGAAACAGGTAGCTTTTCTAGAATCCTTGACATCTGAATTCCTTATGGGGATGGAGGTGGGGGTGGGGCGATCATAAGATTGATTCTTATGAAAGAAAGAAGAAAGGGATTGATTTCTGGAACTGGGAAAGAGAGGCTGTAGGGAAAGGCTGTCTCTGGTAGAAGGATACAGCCAACCTACAGCAACATGGCCAGGAAGGAGCAAGGAGAACAGATACCTTTGCTGAACCCCCTGTGATGTGGGAAATGCCCTGAGAAGGGGAAGAAGGCTGTCTGCTCCTGGATGCCCATCCATTTCCAGAACACATTCTCTGGGGAGTGGTCAATGTGATGGACCTGCCTGTTGGAATCCAGCATCTCCTGGAACAGGGCCTGTCTTGTCTCTCTTGGCTTTGCAGAGTTGTTGTGAATGATTAAGAACCCACAAGACATTGTGGATAGTGGCTCTAGAAGTATTAAGAGAGAATTAGAGATGGCTAGAGAGTAGTACCACAGAAGTCCTCTGAGAAACTCCACAGAACCTGGCAGAGGCAGAGGCAGGATCAAGGAACCTTTGAGCTGGCCCTAGAGCATGTCTAGTGATTTCTGATCTCTTCCAGTCTCAGAAAATGGGCACACAGCCTGATTCCACTGCCAGGTCTCATGCAAAAGTTGTCTGAAGGGTCAGCAAGTTTGTGTGTAAATAAGTTTTGTTTGTTTTGAAGTTAAAACCCTAGTCTAGCAAGATGGCTATTTTCCACTAATTCTCAGTGACTGGGAAAGGAAGGTGGTAATATCTAATGTGATCCTTTTTTTTTTTTTTTTTTAATTTTTATTGTGATTTGGGTGAAAGTTTACAGAGCAAATTCACTTTCCATACAGCAGCTCACATATATTTTGTCTCATGACATTTAATGTGATCCTTTTGACATAAATGTTTTTGTGTTATTTTGGCTTTTTTTTTTTTTTTTGGCATATGCCACACTTTCCATTGCTTTTATGTGAGAATCGGAGTTGATTGCTTCCTTTATTATTTATTTTTTATTGTTCCTGCTTTTGATTGTATTTTTAAGCCATTGTGTCTTAGGGTTCCAGTAGGAAATGATGGCTCACTATGGAAGAGATTCTAGTGAAGGGATTATTTATAAGGGTGTAGACAGGATTAGGAGTCCTCAGGTTGTGCAAATGGTTAATGTGCTGTGCTGCCAACCGAGAGCTTGAAGGTTCACGCCCATCCAGAATTGCCTCGGAAGAAAGGCCTGGTGATCTGCTTCTAAAAACTCAGCCACTGAAAGCCCTATGGACCTCAGTTCTACTCTGACACACCTGAGGTTGCCCTGAGTTGGAGCTGACTTGATGGCAGTGGTTAGGAAGAGTTAAGAGGAGCCAAAAAGGATCGTGAAGCATTCTAGGGCTGGGAACTTAAGGGAGCTGGTACCATATCTGAGGCTGAAAGGAAGAGGGAGGGATTCATTATTAGAACAGGGAAAGAGAAGCTATACAGCCTGACGATCTCTGGTAGAGGGATACAGCCAACCTACAGCAACACAGCCAGGAAAGAACCAGGAGAATAAATATCCTCATTGAACTCCCCTCTTTGTTCTACTGTCTCCTGATGGTCCCTCATATTAGCCACATTCAACCAGAAGGCAGAAGGCCAGAGAGCCCCATTGATGCCGCCCACAAAGATCAGAGCCTTTGGGGTGCAGAGCAATCTGAAGAAGGCTGGGAGGGGTGGGTCTAGAGGACAAATAGAATATATCTGACATGATCAAGATGACAGATTACTTGGATTCTACTATCAGGAAAGTTTCTATTTTAGAACCTAAAGAGGGTTTTTCATTTGTTTGAGTGAAACATTGCAACCTTCTGCCAGTTGTGTAGAACCACTGGCTGCAAGGACTAAAGGGGAGAGAGGAATCTCCAGTTACACCTCGTGGTTACTATAGTTGAAAAGACCCAGGGAAGTCAAGTGACTTGTCCAAGGCTGCTCAGGAATTCTTTAAAGTGTTTCTTGAAAACATTAGAGTTCCTTGGAAAAACAACACAAAACTTATGAAAAGTGAAGAAAGAATGCAAAAGGAAAGCCTGATCGGTGCCAGGAGAAGGCTGTCAATTAATACTTGTTTCCCCAGTGATCAGTTAGATTCCTCTGGACAGTGAGTCACAGAAAACCTAAATTAAAAGGGCTTCAACAACCCAGGGGATAGACAGGCTCCTGCACGTGCAAAGTACAGGGATAGAGACAGAGTGGACTGCAGGATCCTTGGCAAATAGTGGCTCAACGATGTCATCAGTAGCCCAGTTTGTTTCCTTCTCTCTGTTCTTTCTTCCACAGTGTCAGTTCATCCTCAGGCTAGCGTCTGTAGTGAAGGCAGAATGACTGCAAAAAAGTTCCTGGGTCCATTTTTGTATATCCCTCCAGCTAGAAGAAAAGAAAACATCCCTTCTAGTTAACTCTTAAAATGCTGGAGAATAATCTTTCTTTCTTAGGGTTGCCCTGCCCCAGGAAACCAACCTTGGCATTTCATTGGCTTGAGTTGAGTCCTGTGCTCCTTCCTAAACCAGTCCCTATGGCCAGGAGAATGCCCTTTGTTGATTGGCAGGGTTGCAGATTTTCCTGATTGGCCTTTCCCTCAGGGAAAGGAGGAAAGGGCAGCTCCCCCCAAACATGAGTCTGGGGGGTAAGGGAAGTGAGCAGAGCTCTGGGTACTGTTGGGGAAGGAGGAAAGGGATACTGAAGAGCAGCAGCAATGGCTTACACCATACTGTATCGTGGATAGAAATTCAGTAAACCAAAAACTCACTGCCACTGAGTCCATTCCAACTCATAGCAGCCCTGTAGGACCCTTTAAGACCTTTTACTTTAGAGTAGAACTGCCCCCATAGGGTTTCTAAGGCTGTAAATCTTTACAGAAGCAGATGCCTCATCTTTCTCCCACAGAACAGCTAGTGGACTGGAACCTCTGACCTTTTGGTTAGCAGCCCAATGTTTTAACCACAGCACCATCAGAACTCCTAGAAATTTGGGAAAGCTCTACTACCTTGGATTGGGTGGTGCAAAAGGTTAAGTGCTCGGCTGCTAGCTGAAAGTTTGGAGGTTTGTCTGCCCAGAGGCACTGCGGAAGAAGTGCCTGGTGATGAACTTCCAAAAAATCAGCCACTGAAAACCCTGTGGAACGCACTTCTACTCTGACACACACGGGTCACCATGATTCAGAGTCAGCTCGAAGGCAACTGGTGATTTGGATTAATTGTTGGGTGATGATAGGGTAATCTGGGGAATGCCCACTTTTAATTAGTCAAAACTTGAATTTTGAAGCATTTTTTAAAAATCTATTCAAAAAGTTCCTGTTGGAAGGCTTGCAATTAGCATCTGGTTTTCATATGTTTTAAAGCATAGAACCTTCTAGTAGGTTAATTATGTCTTCTGTTTGTTGTTGTTGTTGTGTGCTGTCGAGTCGGACTTGACTCACAGGGAACCCTCCTTGGGTTTCTGAGGCAGTATCACTACAGAAGTAGATTGCCCAACCTTCCTTCCGGGGAGTGGCTGGTGGGTTTAAACCGCCCAACTTCTTGTTAGCAGTCAAATGCCTTAGGCACTACCCTACCAGAGCTCCAGTCTGGTTTAATTCCTAATTTGTTTATTCATCCTTTTTATAGCCAGAATAAGCACTGAGTTTAAATTCTGGGTTGGTGGAGATTAAGTTACAGTAATGAGGTTCCTCATTTATAACTTTATCTGTAAAATGGGTACAGGAATAGCACGTACTTTATAGGCTTGTTGTAAGGATTAACTGAAGTAATACCAAGTAAGGTATTTCACCCAGTGGCTGGTCCAATAACTGTTATCTTTATTAGTCTCAAATATTTCAAAACACATTTCATACGTGTTTATGTGCATGTTTAGTCTAGGAAATTAGCTCTCTTCACAACAAACATCTGTCACTGATTAGCTCTGTTACAGATGATGTAAATAAGGGTATTAAAATATTTAGTATTTATGTAATTTTTTTTTTTAACTTAAGTTTTTGTTTTTGTTTTTAATTAGAATTCATTTTAGGGAAAGGTAAATAAAGAAAATTTTAAGTAGCATAATTTAAAAGCAGATATGAAAGAAAAAAGAAAACCAAACTCACTACCATCAAGTTGATTCTGACTCATAGCGACCCCCTTTAGGTTTGTGAGGCGGTAAATCTTTATGGAAGTAGACTGCCCAGTCTTCCTTCTGTGAAGTGGCTGGTGGGTTTGAACCACCAACCTTCTAATTAGCAGTCAGATGCCTTAGGCACTATGCCACCAGAGCTCCTTAAAGCAGGTACAATCCCTGGAAAGTAGGGATTATTTCATTTTATCTATTTTTATTGGGTGCTGTCAAGTTGGTTTCGACCCATGTTGTTGTTGTTGTTATGTGCCGTCGAGTCAGACCCGACTCATAGCGACCCCTCCTTGGGTTTCCGAGGCAGTATCACTGCGGAAGTAGATTGCCCAACCTTCCTTCCGAGGAGTGGCTGGTGGGTTTGAACCACCAGCCTTCTGGTTAGCAGTCAAATGCTTTAGCCACTATGCTACCAGAGCTTTGTATGATAGGGTACATTATTCTTGACAGATTATGTACATTATGCTACCAGAGCTCCTTATGCAGTATATTAATATACTGTAAATAGTTGAAAAACTTTTCAAATAGCTGAAGACCTTCATAGCGTATTACTTATGTTCCAAAGCCAGGAGGAGGTAGCTTTGAGGATGGTTGAGGGAGGGAATTGCAGTGAAAGTATTGCCTAAAATTAAACTTAGTTTTCTGTAGGTTATTTTGTTAACTAGATGAGAAGTGATTGACCCTCAGTCAGGGGGTGCTATAGACACCAAAAACCAAATCCACTGCCATCGAGTCAATTCTGACTCACAGTGACCCTTTTTAGGACAGAGTAGAACTGCCCCATAGGGTTCCCAAGGCTGTAAATCTTTACAGATGGAGACCGCCTCGTCTCACAGAGTGGCTAGTGAGTTTTAACCACCAATCTTTTGGTTAGCAGCCATATGCCTTAACCACTGTGACACCAGAGCTCCTTGCTATAGACAAGTGATTCTTAAATATAGATTAGCCTGGACCAAAGTATCAAAAAATTATTTGGGGGATGGGATGGGGATTGGCCCAGGACTACCCATTTTTAAATTTTGCCAAGGAAGAACATTTAAGAAAAGGAACATCTATGTAAAACTGATGTGCCAGCAGGCGTCTGACTTCCTCTAACTTCACATGGGGGGAGGAAGAGCAAGATCAGCAGCTGATTCCTGGAGAGATCAAACATGCCTCCACCTGTCAACCTGTTTATCAATTCTGACATCAACTGTTCCTCCCACACTGTACTTCTCTGCTGGCTTTGATAATTCATTGCAATGGCCACACAGAACTCACAGACAATACTCAGTGATTATGGGGTTATTAGGATCAGAAACAACTCAGGATCAGTTCTTCAATCAGGACAGCCTCTTCTCAGTCCTGCCATAGGCAGGCCTCTCTTTGGTCCTTGGCCTATCAACTCCATGGCCCCTTGGCCTCCACCCTGCTCAGGCAAGTGTTAGAAAGCTTTTAGCTCTGCTGATAAGTGCCCAGAGACACCCCATTCCCCCAGTAAGCCTCAGCTAGAAGGTACTCAGCTCTAGCTCCATGGATCAGCAAACTTAGCTCCACCAAGTGCTAGGAAACCTCACTCTGCCACCAAGCCTCACTTTGTCACTCCATGGGTCCAGAAGCCCACTGTGCTTTCTCCTGGCGGGTCTCCTGGTTCCGCTGCCACTATTTCTTTGCCTCTGCTTCTTGCAGTCTCTTACTGTCTCAGCAAAGTGTTCCAGCTCTTTCTTTCTGTATCCTGGGTCAAGAAGGTTCAGTGCAGGGATCTCAGGTCCACAGGATGCATTCCACTCCTGGCTCTTTAATCTTGATGGTAGTGAGATTCTCCCCCCACCACCACCACCACCACTTTCTGCTCCTGGGATGGCTCATTTTAAACCTAGCAGAATGGCAAAACTGACCATTCCCCATGTTAAAATTCCATACACCTTATTTCTGTGGTCCCACCCACACAAGGGTGCCATGCCCCTTATTTATATTATTAGCAAGCTATTCATTCTCCTTGGTGGCCCTCAAGCACCTCACATTTGCATAGTCCTACCCAGTCATCTGGTAGAAGTTACAAAGACTATGGCAAGAAGGACCATACTAAATAATTCACTGTACCATAATCTATCACTATATTTCATAAGAGGGAGAACAATCTTGATGCCTGCAAAAATGGCAAGGAGGCCACATGTTCTGACCTCCTCTAACCCTACAAGAGGAAGGCAGAATTACCAGCAGTAACCCAAGGCCTATTACTGCAAGGCCAGACATGTTGCCTCCCTCCAGCCCTTTCACCAACCATTCCTCCCAAAGCACCCACCACCTCTCTCCTGGGTTTGATAATACGCTGCAGTGGCCACACAGAACTCACAGATTACAGGGTTTATTAGGGAAGCACCA
>NW_006921621.1:16317073-16324428 GCF_000298275.1 Orycteropus afer afer
CTAAGCACCTGAGAGAGAGTGGGCACCTCCCAGAACATTGTTTTGTGCCACTCCCAACAGAAATACTCCAGGTGGACAACTTCAGCAATCAGGAGCTCCTCAGTTGCTCATAGCAAATCCCACCTTGGAGTTTACAAAGACTTATGGGTAGAAAAGCCACACTAAGTAATTTACTACACCGCAATGCCAAAATAGTAGGAAGGAGCTAATCTAAGAATAAAACATAAACCTTTGAAATGAAAACATCTTACTTTAGTGTACTACACAGTTCTTATTTTTCTGACATCACCTGTGAAAACTATATCAGGATAGGCACTGCCTGCCTTTGTCCATAACAGATGTTGGGAACCACCTGGAGGTACAGAGTTATCCACTAAACAACTTTAGGGGGGAAAATCATACTTTTTTGAACCAGTGAGTGGAGAACAAGAGAGGACCCATATAAACCATCTCTTGGAGCTTAGAGATTCATTCTCTAGAGCTATATTTGTATTTATGTATTTTTTTCATTGTGATTTGGATGAAAATTTACAGAGCAAATTCACTTTCTATATAGCAGCTCACATACACTTTGTCTCATGACATTGACTATAATTTCCCACAATGCAACAGCTCTCTTCCCCCTTCTTTCCCATAGCTACCTCTTCCCTGTGTCCTTCCCTCCCACTCACTCTTGCCCTCCAAGTTGTCTTCCTGTGCATACACAGCTCTTCTATTCTCCCATGATTGATCTCTCCAAGGAGTGTATCTACCTAATGTAAATGTTCAGCTCCTATACCTGTCTTTTGTTTGGCTGGAAGCCACAGGAGTGGGTTCAATTCTAGGCCTGAAGGGCAGCTAGGGGCCATAGTCTCAGTGATTCCATCAGGTTCTAGAGCTATATCTTGATTTGGTTTAAACAGATGGGGGGAAATTCATTTGCCCAAGTCTTGAAAAATCCAATTCATTTTATAAACTATTTACTCTCAAGTCATTAATGCAGAATTGTTGGTTAAAGTGTCCACCAATCTGGAGAAAATCTTATAATAATTAGATAATTCACATTAAAAGGTATGTGTCAACAGTTTTTCCTTTTTTCAGCATGTGACCCTAAAAATGATAATCAGTTCAACTTGATTTGGCCTTGATTTGTGTGGTATGTGTGTGTGTGTGGACAAGTGTGTACACACACACACACGTGTATGCATACATGCAGAAACATGCTTTGAGCCCCAGACAGGAATGGGTGCTCATGACAAAAGCTGGTTCTGCATCAGTCAGTCACTGGCAAGTATTAGTACTTTTAGTAACTGCATCTTGGAGCTGCCAAAATAGTATGACATTTTAAGATGACTGCTGAGTCATTAAAACAAACAAACAATGTGCACCCAGCCATCTCTGGCATCCAAAATAATAATAAAATGCTATACATTCTGCTTTAATTCACATGCTTGCTTGACTTTGCTACAAACATGTCTTCCCTTCCAGTAAAGGATTAAGCTGCCGTGTTAGTCCATACCTGGTGTGAAACCAACCTCCCTGTCGTTTTGAAGAGCAGGAAAAGACTATTTATACACCTTTGTGAAATCTTGGGATGGAATCATGGAATCCTAGTGCCAACGAGGGTTTGATCCAATACATATCACCTTGACTGACAAAAGGTGTCCTATGCCTGAATCCTTAGCTTTTCATTGGGTAGACTGTGGATAAGAACATGAAATAAGATGAGTCTTTCTAAGAAAAAGGCCTTTTTATGGCATACTTGGGAGCTCTGGTAGCGTAATGCCTAAGGCATGTGACTGCTAACTACAAAGCTGGTGGTTCAAACCTACCAGCCACTCCTCGGAAGGAAGGTTGGGCAATCTACTTCTGTAGTGATACCACCTCGGAAACCCAAGGAGGGGTTGCTGTGAGTCAGATCCAACTCCACGGCAGTGAGTTTGTTTTTTGTTTTTTGGCATACTTACTTCTGCAGTTATTCCCCTGTTCACAACTGCATTGTTGGGTATGGTGTCACTATCTAAGTCCTTTTTATATGCTCATGTATGTTCATATGACACAATTCTTGCATGTTGTAGCAAATACTTGCTCTTCATTTGTCTAGACTGCATGCCATTTGTTTCTTTCAAGATGTATCTCACTCTCCACCTGACTATGTGATCTGCACAGGTATGGCTCAGTATTGTTCTTGACAGATTGTTACCACAACTATGAATCTTCATTTGTGACCTCCTTGCAGTGTTTTCAGGGTTCTCAGTCCAGGCCTTGCAGTAGAGAATACCCTGGAATTATAAACTTTCATGGCTGTGGAAGAGATGAAGTGTACTATAGCTAGAGAAGATGGCTTGGTGGACTAGAAGGACTGTAGAACTAGAGGTGACAAGGTAGTCTCTTTGTCTTTCTAGATCTTAGACTTCCAGTGGTAAAGTCATGGTTGCTATATTTGGTCAGCCTCAATGAAGTTTAGAAGATTCAGTATTAAATAGTCCTTGACTTCTGTCTGTGGCTCCCTTTATGTGCCTCTACAAAAGAGGCTCTTGGAACCAAAGCCTGGGAAAATATTTTTTTTCATGCACTTAATCATCTTGGCCATTTACTCCCTTTTCATGGAGAACAAAAAGGCAATAAATTGCAATAAAGCTCTTCCCTGTTTAAGTTGAGATCAATATCTTACAGTGTCATTATAAACATATACACAGGGTAGTTCCACATGGACACACACATGTATGCAACCTTCGGCCAGGAAGAATATCTTACAATATAAAAAGGCCTTTGAAAATCCTTTTAAACTTTCAAGGGACAAAAAATTCCCGTGTTATATAAACTATTCCAGGATTTAGGAAAAAAAAAAAAAAAAAGATGAGGAACTTCCAGATCATTCTTTCAAGCAAACATGACCCTAATATCAAAGCTGGCAAGACCCAAAGGGGAAGCTCTGTACCAGTCTCACTTTGCAATGTAAAAAAAAAAAAAAAAAAAAAAAAGTCCTAGTGAATAGATTAAAACAATAGAATATGTGAATGTTCCATCATAACCAAATAGGTTATATTCTTGTAATGTGGGAATGGCTTCACAGATATATGTATTTTTTAAAATATAATTTATGTCAATTGGTTAAGTAAGAATATGTAATAACCTCATTAATTCCAGAAGCACATTTAAATCAAATTTAACTTTTAATTTGTGTAAGCCATTTAAAAAGGAATGTATGAAATGACCATTCCTTAATAGGATAAGGAAGATTGAGTTCATACATTCCATTAGCATTTCACTTATTGGCAAAGCCCCGAAGGCATCATTGGTCACCATTTAGATCAGAACCAGACTGGTGTTATTAAACATTGTTTCTTTAAGCTTTAGCCCATGCAGAAAGTCCTGAAATAGTTACAAGTTTTCTTGGTCTACAACTAAGCAATTGGTAATCAATAATCATTTTATAAATGATACTTAATATTAGATTAAAATGATCATTAATTACAGAATTCTTAGTTGTAGACCAAGAAAACTTAAAGAGATTGATTGAAAACCCTGTTTCTAGATGATGAGATTAAAGATAAGAGCTTGGATTCCTCTGAAAGGAGTTCATGAATCCACTGCCATTCCTTTGAAAGTTCCATGAAGATGCTTTAAATTTCACAAGGTGATGATAAGTCTCTTTGGAAAAGTAAATAGATGAGAACCTCAAGGGCAATTCTAACATTGTGCTAGATATTAAAATATACAAAACTAAAAATCAGACTCACTGCCGTCAAGTTGATTTTGACTCATACAGACACCCGTAGAGTTTCCAAGCTGTGAATCTTTATGACAGCAGACTGCCTCCTCTTTCTCCCGTGGAACAGCTGGAGGTTCGAACCACTGACGTTTTGGTTAGCAGCCAAATGCCTTAACCACTGTACTACCAGAGCCCCTTATTAAAATATATAGCATAGCAAATTATTGAAAGACATTATGAAGACTTCCGGTGAGATAGAGGAATAGACAGACAAGCAACACAAACCCTCTTCAACAAAGAAAAGAAAAACCAATTGACAGAGCTACAGAAGATAATCTTGGAGCCCTGAGCTTTGAAAGGAACTATACAGAAGTGGATTAGACACCAACTAGTGGAAAAACCTGAACAAAAACAGTGAGTACAGAGATGGTCGGAGCTGCAGACTGTCAGCTACTCCGACAGGACCAACAGCCTGAATAGTTTCAAGCGGTGCTGGGACCTGAGAATTGATCTAAAAAATAGATCAGCCCTGGTCACCAAGGACTGCAGGGATGACTGCACCGGTGGCCTATGACTAGGAAGGGAAACAGCAAGGTGGGAGACAACCTGAGCTGCTGACTTTCCACTGTCTGAAGGGGGCAGCCATTTTGAATATTTAAAGCAACTGAGGGCACAGCCATTTTGAATGTTTACAAGCAGCGGCCATTTTGGATGTTTAAAGTGACTGAGGGTGCAGCCATTTTGAATCTTTACAAGTAGCAACCATTTTGGATTTTAAAGTGATAGCATCCTCATTCAGATTCCAGGGACCTAAGAATAGGTTCTGTTTGCCAAGGTTGGCAGGGATGCAGGAGAGGCTGACAACAGGAAAGGAGACAGGTGGTGAGTGTATAAGTGCTGCCAACTAGTGAACAGAGGAGCACAGCACAGTACCTTGCTTGCATAGATAACATACAAAGAAAACGAAAATCGTGGGCAAGTCACTCCAACATACAATCACCAATTAAATATAAACACAAAAACGTCACAATGCCTCGGAGACAATAGAGCATCACAGTCCACACAAAGAAGCAAGATGAAACAGCAGAAACAAGGGACCAGAATACAGACCCAAAACACATCCCTGAGGAAGATGCAGCATTGGAATTCCCTGACAAGGAATTCAAAAGAATTATATTTAGGTATCTTCAATAAATTGAGAGACAGATCAAGGAAAACACAGAGAAAACCCTAGAACGATTTTGAAAGACAATACAAGAAGAAAATGACAAAATAAATGAAAAATTAGAAATTTTGCAAAATCTACACACAGAAATACTAAAATACTAAATTTTCAGAAATAGATAAGACATTGAATGGGCACAGGAGCAGAATCGAATCAATGGAAGACAGAATTGGGGAGACTGAAAGCAAATACCTAAACACTATTTTGGAAAAGTATAAATCAGAAAAAAGAGCAAATCAAAATGAAGAAAGCCTGAGGTTCGTGGGGATACCATCAAAAGGAATAACCTACTTGTAATTGGAATTCCAGAACAGGAAGACACAAATAAAACCACAGAGAAAATTGTCAAAGATTTGTTGGAAGAGAGTTTTCCTGGTATGATGAAAGATGACAATATATCTATTCAGGAAGTCCAAAGAACCCCAAACAGGATAGATTGAAAAAGAAAACCACTCAGACATATCATCATCAAACTTACCAAAACCAAAGACAAAGAAAGAATCATGAGAGCAGCATGGGAAAAACAAAAAGTTACTTACAAGGGGCAACCAATAAGACTAAACTCAGATTTCTTGACAGAAACCATGCAGACAAGAAGACAATGGGATAGTATATATAAAACACTGAAGGAGAAAAATTTCCAACCAAGAGTTATGTCCCCAGCAAAACTGTCCCTCAAATATGATTGTGAAATTAGGACATTTCCAGATAAGCAGAAATTAAGGGAATATGTTAAAACCAGACCAACCTTATAAGAGATGCTAAAGGGTGCCCTTTGGACAGAGAACTAACAACAGCCAACGACAACTGACCATTAACACACATGATGATATAACCCAGAAACCAACTGGGCTATGGAAGTATCCGAAGTAAATAAGCCTACAAGATTGTAAACAGGGAACCAGAGACATCAATTGACAAATGAGGACAACTACAAACCAAAAAGAGGAAAAAAACTGTGCTGTTACAGAACTTCTAGACGGTAGGGAAGTCAAGACAACTACAAGATAGAACAGATTGTTCTAAACTTGGGAAGAAAAGTATAAATCACAGGGTAACCTCAAAGAAAAATGATAAACCTTCACCTCAGAAAAGAGGACCAGCATAAATATTCAGCAAATCCTAAAACAATAGCAATGAAGGAAGTGATAATACGATTCATAAACAAAACAAGCTCAGCATAGAAAATTATATGGGACAAAGAAATCGACACCATGAGAAAGCACATAACAAAAATGACAGCAACAAATTCATGTTTGTCGATAATTACATATCTGGCAATGAACTTATCTCTAAGATTTATAGCAGAAGAGTGGATGACCAGACTATGGTACCTACACATAATGGAATGCTACGCAGCACTAAAGAATAATGTAGAGTCTGCAAAGCACTGCATAATATGGATGAACTTGAAGGACATTATGCTGAGTGAAATAAGTCAATCAGAGAAGGACAAATATAGTATTAGTTCGTTGTTGTGGAGGGTCAAGGAAAGGTATATTTATGGAGGGAAACTTTCTTTGTTGGTTGCCAGGGGTGGAAGGGGAGAGGAGAAAACGCTCAAAAATAAAAATGCATTGAATCATGTCACTTTAGTTTTGTGTATTTCATTGTACATAAATTATATTTCAATAAAATGCATTAAAAAATTAAAGAAAGACATTGTGAAGCCTTTTTGTAAGTAAAACAGTGTGGTGCTGGCATAGGAGGAGGAAGTACATTTGTGAACTAGTGTAGTTCAGAAGTAGACCTTTACGTAAACAATTTAATACATCATAAGGAAGTCATCACAAATCAGTGGGGAAGAGAAAAATCATTCAATAACTAATTTTGATGCCTAGTTAGCAACTTGGAAAAAATCACTTTGGCTTCACCAAAATTAATTACAAATGGATTAAACAATTACTTGCAAAATGCAGAGGAATAGGAAATCTATAGAATTGAGTATTAGGAACAAAAGAAAAACATTTGAAAAGGAAAAGAATAACCAATTAAATGATAGGAAAATAAAAAATTTCTTCATGTACAAAACCAATGGGGACTCAGAAAACAGGAATGCATAGGAAGGAAGGACACAGGGAAAAGGTAACCACAGGGAGGAGAAGTGGGAAGAGTGCTGCTGTTCCATTATGAGGATTACAGTCAAGGTCATGAAACAAAATGTGTATGAAGTGTTGTATGGAAAATGAATTTGCTCTGTAGACTTTGACTCAGATCACACACACACACATACACAGAAAAACAAAAAACAAAAAAACAATGGGGAGACAACAGACTAGGAAAAGATTTGCAGTAACCGTGACAGAATTAGGAGCTCTGGTGGCGTAGTGTCTAAGGTACTTGACTGCTAACCAGAAGGCTGGCGGTTCAAACCCACCAGCCACTCCTCAGAAGGAAGGTTGGGCAATCTACTTCTCTAGAGATACCGCCTCAGAA
>NW_006921621.1:16324528-16330822 GCF_000298275.1 Orycteropus afer afer
GGAGACGACTCAACAGCATGTGACAACAACAACAACATGACAGAATTAATGTCTTATTATGTGAAGTGCTCATACAAATTAAAAATAAAAATACTAAATCCTTGGCAGAACATTTGAATAGATAACTGAATGCAATACAAAACAAATATATGGATGATGTTCAAATTCAGTAGTAATAAAAAATGCAAAATAAAACTGCAGTTCACCACCATTTTAGTATTTTTTTGTTGTGTGCCCCCGAGTCGATTCTGACCCATAGTAATCTTGTAGGACAGAGTAAAACTGCCCCATAACTTTCCAGGGCTATAATCTTTACGAAAGTAGATCTCCAGGTCTTTTCTTCTGAGAAGCCGCTGGTGGATTCACACCTCTGACCTTTCAATTAGTAGTTGAGCACCTAACCATTGCATCGTTAGGGCTCCTTCCATTTTCACATAATAGCCCTAAATAAATAAATAAATAAATTTTAAATGATCCTCAATTCTGATAGTATTGCAATATTATAACGCAATTTTGCAGTGTATTAAAGATCCATATTATTCATGCATACATTTTGACCCAGTAATACCACTTCTGTGGACCATTTCCCCCTGCCTTCCTTTCAAAGGAAATAATCCAAAATATTTGATAAGCTATTTAGGCAAAGATGCTCCCTGATGCATTATTTATAAAGCAAACACACATATGTACACACGTGGTGGCTAACAGTTGGGTAACTATAAAATAAAATATTAGCCTTTCTGTCAGCATAATGCTGTACTATAATTAAAAATTACTTTGAAGGCTATGTAGCAATGTGACAAGGTATTTGCAGTATAATTTTATGTGCAGAAATTTCAATATAAATTGTGGTATAATCTCACTGCAGAATACAGTTTGGAATAGAGCTGTATAGCAGTGCTGTTGAAACGAATGAACAATAGCTGCATACATCAACACAGATGAATATCAGGAGCATAATATTAAGCAAAAAAAGCAAGTTGCAGAACACATACAGATGATTCCAATTACATAAAATTCAGAGGCATGCACAACTAATGATATATTGTTTAGACATCCATTACACATGTGCTAAAACCTGGAAGAAGAAGTTAACAATAGACAAAATTCAGGAGAGTGGTGGGAGGAGAGAATATGATCAGGGCGGAGCCCCAGGGGGATATCTAAGAATTGGTAAAGTTCTCCTTTAAACTGAGTGTTAGATACATGTATATGTATTATCGTAGTTTTTTCATACCCTTCACATGTGTTATAAATATTTTAAAAATATATTTAATGTTAACTTCCACCACTTGTCTGTCAGTTTGTCGTACTGTGGTGGCTTTCATGTTGCTGTGATTCTGGAAGCTATGCCCCTGGTATTTCACCAGCAAGGTCACTCATGGTGGACAGGTTTCAGCAGAGCTTCCAGACTGAGACAGACTGGGAAGAAAGACATAGCAATCTACTTGTGAAAAAATTGATCAGTGTGAAAACCTTATGGGTAGCTGTGGAACATTCTCTGATATAGTGCTGGAAGATGAGCCTGTCAGGTTGGAAGATACTCAAAATACAATTGGAGAAGAGCTGCCTTCTCAAAATAGAGGCAACCCTGATGAAATAGATGGAGTAAAGCTTTTGAGACCTTCATTTGCTGATGGAACACGACTCAAAATGAAAGGAAACAGCTGCAAGCATCCATTAATAATTGGAACATGGGATGTACAAAGTATGAATCAAAGAAAATTGGAAGTTATCAGAAATGAAATGGGACACTTGAAGGTAAGTATCCTAGGCATTAGTGAGCTGAAATAGACTGACACTGGCCATTTTGAATAGGATAGTCATATGGTCGTCCATGCTCAGAGTGACAAGATTGAGGAGGAACAGAGTCGCATTCATTGTCAGAAATAACATTTCAAGATCTGTCCTGAAATACAGTGTTGTCAGTGATAGGATAATATCCATATGCCTACAAGGAAGACTGGTTAATATGATTATTATTCAAATTTAAGCACCAACCACTAATGTCCAAATGAAGAAATCGAAGATTTTTACCAACTTCTGCAGTCTAAAATTAATCAAACATGCAATCAAGATGCATTGATAATTGTTGATGATTGGAATGTAAAAGTTGGGAACAAAGAAGGAAAATATGGCCTTGGTGAGAGAAATGATACAGGAGATTTCATGATAGAATTTTGTAAGACTAATTACTTAATCATTGGAAATGCATTTTTTTCAACAATGTAAATAGCAACTATACATGTAGACTTCACTGGAGGGAATATCCAGAAACCAAGTTGATTACATCTATGGAAAGACATGATGGAAAAGCTCAGTATCATCAGTCAGAACAAGTCTAGGGGCTGACTTTGGAACAGACCATAAATTGTTTATATGCAAGTTCAGGTTGAAGCTGAAGAAAAGCTCTCATGGCTCAAGTAGAATTTTGAGTATATCCTACCTGAATTTAGAGATTATCTCAAGAATAGATTTGACACATAGAATACTAAAGACTGAAGACTGGACAAATTGTGGAATGACATCAGAGACTTCATACATGACGAAAGCAAAATGTAATTTTAAAGAAGTAAAGACCAAAATGGATGGCAGAAGGGACTCTGAGACTTGCTCCTGAAAGTAGAGTAACTAAAGCAAAAGGAAGAAATAATTAAATAAAAGAGTGGAACAGGAGATTTCAAAGGGTGGCTCAAGAAGACAAAGTAAAGTATTATAATGAAATGTGTAAAGACCTGGAGTTAGGAAACCGAAAGGGAAGAATACAGTTGGCATTTCTCAAGCTGAAAGAACTGAAGAAAAATTTCAAGCCTTGAGTTGTAATATTGAAGAATTTTATGGACCCAAAAAAATGGAACAAGGCAGGAAACAACAAAAAAAGGGAAGAAATATAAGTCACTATCCTAAAAAATTGGTTGACATCCAACCATTTCAGGAGGTAGCACATTATCAAGAACTGATGGTATTGACTTCTGGTAAGATGGCAGAATAGGCAGCCAATCTACACAGACCCTCTTCAAAAAAGAAAAGAGAAACCAATTGACAGAAGATAATCCCGGAGCCCTGAGCTTTGAAGGAGCTCTGGTGGCATAGTGACTAAGGCTTTTGACTGCTAACCAGAAGGCTGGCAGTTCAAACCCACTAGCCATTCCTCAGAAGGAAGATTGGGCAATCTACTTCTGTAGTGATACTGCCTCAGAAACCCAAGGAGGGGTCGCTGTGAGTCAGATCTGACTTGACAGCAATGAGTTGAGGAGCTTTGAAAGCAAGTATACAGAGGTAGATTAGGTACCAACTAGTGGAAAAACCTGAATGTAAACAGTGAGTATGGGGATGGTTGGAGCAGTGGAATGTCAGCTACTTTGACGGGACCAACAGCCTGAATATTTTCAAGGTGTTGTGACCTGATAATTGACCTAAAGATCAGCCCTAGTCATCAAGGGCTGCAGGGATGACTGCCCTGGTGGCCTATGACTATGAAGGGAAACAGCAAGGAGTGAGACAACCTGAGCTATGGACTTCGGATTGTCTGGAGGGTGTAGCCATTTTGATTGTTTACAGATGTGGCCATTTTGGATATTTAAAGTGACTGAGGGTGCAGCCATTTTGAATGTTCACAAGTGGTGGCCATTTAGGATTTTAAAGTGATAGCATTCTCATTCGGATTCAAGGGATCTAAGAATAGGCTCCATTTGCCAAGGACAGCAGGGGCATATGGGAGGCTGACAACAGGAGAGGAGACAGGTGGTGAGTGTAAAAGTGCTGCCAGCTAGCAAATAGAAGAGCACAGCACAGTACCCTGCTTATGTAGATAACATCCAAACAAAACAAAGAAAATGAAAATCATGGGCAGGTCACTCCAACATACAATCACCAATTAAATATGAACACAAAAATGTCACCATGTCCCAGAGACAGCAGAGCATCACAGTCCACACAAAGAGGCAAGATAAAACAGGAGAAGCAAGGGACCAGGATACAGACCCAAAACATATCCCTGAGGAAGAAGCAGCATTAGAACTCCCTGATAAGGAATTCAAAAGAATTGTGTGTAGTTACCTTCAACAGATTGAGAGACAGATCAAGGAAAACATTGACAAAATTGAGGAAGACACAGAGAAAACCCCAGAACAATTTTGAAAGACAATACAAGAACAAAATGACAAAATAAATGAATAATTAGAAATTATACAGAATCTACAGACAGAGACATCCAGAAGATTAATACTAAATTTTCAGAAATAGGTAACACAGTGAATGGGCAAAGGAGTAGAATTGAATCAGTGGAAGACAGAATTAGTGAGATTGAAGACAAATACCTCAATACTTCTTGGGAAAGGGATCAATCAGAAAAAAGATCAAAACAAAATGAAGAAAGCCTAAGGTTTATGTGGGATACCATCAAAAGGAATAACTTAGGTGTAATCAGAATTTCAGAACAGGAAGAGTCAAAACCATAGAAAAAATTGTCAAAGATTTGTTGGAAGAGAATTTTCCTGTTATGATGAAAGATGAGAATATATCCATTAAAGAAGTCCAATGAACCCCAAACAGGATAGACCCCAAAAGAAAATCACCAAGACATATCATCATCAAACCCACCAAAACCAAAGAAAGAAAGAATCCTGAAAGCAGCATGGGAAAAATCAAAAGTTACCTACAAAGGGCAAACAATAAGACTAAGCTCAGATTTCTCAGCAGAAACCATGCAGGTGAGAAGACAGTGAGTGGGATGGTGTATATAAAACCTACAAGAGAAAAATTTCCAATGAAGAATTACATACCCAGCAAAATTGTCCCTCAAATATGATGGTGAAATTAGGACATTTTCAGATAAGCATAAATTAAGAGAATTTGTTAAAACCAGACCAACCTTATAAGAGATGCTAAAGGGAGACTTTTGGAAAGAGAACCAACAACAGCAAATAACAACTGACCATTAACACACATGATTATATAACCCAGAAACCAATCCAGCTATGGAAGTATCCAAAGTAAATAAGCCTACAAGACTGTAAACAGGGAACCAGAGACATCAATTGACAAATGAGGACAACTACAAGCCAAAAGGAAAAAATTGTGTAGTTACAGAACTTCTAAATGGTAGGGAAGTCAAGACAACTGCAAGGCAGAATGGACTGTTCTAAACTTGGGAAGAAAATTATAAATCACAGGGTAACCTCAAAGAAAAGTGATAGACCTTCACATCAAAATAAATAAGAGGGCCAGCACAAATATTTAGCAAATACCAAAACAATAGCAATGAAGGAAGTGATAACACAATTCATAAACAAAACAAGCTCAGTACAGAAAATTATATGGAACAAAGAAATCAACACCATAAAAAAGCACATAACAAAATGACAGCGACAGATTCATACTTGTTGATAATTACGTATCTGGCAAGGGACTTATCTCTAAAATTTATAGAAAACTCCAACACCTCAACAAAAAGATTAACAATCCAATTAAAAAATGGGCAGAAGACATGAATAAACACTTCACCAGAGAGGATATTCAGACAGCGAGCAAATACATGAAGAAATGCTCATGATCGTTAGCCATCAGAGAGATGCAAATCAAAACAACAATGAGATACCATCTCACCCCTGCACTAATGGCAAAGTTTAACAACACAGCAAATAACAAATGCTGGCGAGGATGTGGAGAGATTGGAACTCTCATCCACTGCTGGCAGGACTGTAAAATGATACCACCACTGTGGAAAACAATATGGCGATTCCTTAAAAAGCTGGAATTAAAAATAGCATTTTACCCAGCAATCTCATTACTAGGTATAGATCCTAAAGAAATGAAAGCCAGGACAAGACAGATATATATATGACAAGAACAGATATATGCCATTGAATTGGACTTGACTGATAGTGACCCCTCTTTGGGTTTACGAGGCGGTATCCCTATGGAAGTAGATTGCCCAACCTTCCTTCTGAGGAGTAGCTGATAGGCTTGAAACACTAGCCTTCTGGTTATCAATCAAATGCCTTAAGCACTACACCACCAGAGCTCTTGATATATGCTCACCTGTGTACATCGCAGCACTATTTACAGTAGCAAAAAGATGAAAACAACTTCCATGCCTATTAACAGTAGAATGGATAACCAAACTATGGTACATACATACAATGGAATGCTGTGCAACACTAGAGAATAACGTAGAATCTGCAAAACACTGTGTAACATGGATGAACTTGGGGGATATTATGCTGAGTGAAATAAGTCAGTCACAGAAGGACAAATATAGTATTAATTCACTATTGTAAAAAGTCAAGGAAA
>NW_006921621.1:16331948-16340431 GCF_000298275.1 Orycteropus afer afer
CCACTCCTCGGAAGGAAGGTTGGGCAATCTACTTCCATAGTGATACTGCCTTGGAAACCCGAGGAGGGATCGCTATGAGTCGGGTCTGACTGGACGGCACATAACAACAACAACAACTGCTTTACCAAGCTTGATGTCTTTCCCCAGGGACATGTTCATCATCTGTGAGACAAAGTCTCACCATCCTTGCTTCTAAGGAGCATTCTGGCTGTACTTCTTCCAAGACAGATTTGTTTATTCTTCTGTCAGTGCACTGTATATTCCATGTTCTTTGCCAACACCATAATTCAAAGCATCAGTTCTTTGGACTTCCTTTTTCATTGTTCAGCTTTGGCATGCATATGAGGTGATTGAAAATACCATGGCTTGGGTCAGGCACATCTTAGCCTCAAAGTGGTATCTTTGCTTTTCAATACTTTAAAAAGGGCTTTTGCAACAGATTTGCCCAATGCAATACATCATTTGATTTCTTGACTGATGCTGCCATGGGCATTGATTGTGGATTCAAGTAAAATGAAACTCTTGACAACTACAGTCTTTTCTCTGTTTATCATGATGTTGCTTATTGGCCCAGGTATGAGGAGTTTTGTTTTTCTTATGTTAAGGTGTAAGGTATACAAAGGTATACAAAGTCTTTGATTTTCATCTTTACCAATACTCAGTGAATGATTAAACAAATTAAAGATATGAAACACAAATTTCCTCATTTGGGTTGCTCACTCATTTTCAATCTTCTAGTAAATTCCTGGTATGTGAATGAATGAATGAATAAATGGAGGAAGATGCTTAGTCCTGGTTGTGAATAGCTACTGGGCACCCTAGAATCAGTTCACAACCAAAATAAACCAGGCCACAAATAATTACTGAGCATCTTCCTTGTCTGACAAAATGTGGATCCAGGTGTATTCAGAAAAAAACTTTTTGGACACCAGGTTTCAATGAATTGCTGAAATGGATGAGTTAGAAAGCTGGTGTTTCTTTGGATTTCTTTTCTTCCTTTCCTTCGCCTGCCTTCTTTCACTTTATTGTTTTGCCTGGTTATGAAAATAATACAACTGATGATATATTCTTAACAACAACAACAAAAAAAACCCCAAAGCTGACTAGACACTAGAACTAAATCTCAATTTAAAGGAAATATGCGGGGGTAGAGTAGCACACAGTATGTAATCAGTAAACTCTATGGGGCTATATGACCCCATTTCTTCAAAAAATAAATAGCATAAAAAAAGATGGAGGCAGCTGTAGGTAATAAATTTTAAAAGACTAGAGAGATATCAACCAGATGCAAGTGTAATTCTTATTTGGATCCTGATTTAAACAACTGTAAAAAGACATTTATGACACAATTGAGGAAATTAAGATATTAGCTGGATATTTGATGATGTTGATAAATTATTGTTAATTTTTTAGGTTTGTTGTTGTTGTTGATGTGCCGTCAAGTCGGACCCGACTCATAACGACCCTTCCTTGGGTTTCCGAGGCAGTATCACTATGGAAGTAGTGCCTTAGGCACTTGCTACCAGAGCTCCTAATTTTTTAGGTATGATTTTTTTTTATTATAGTTGTGTTTTGAAAATACATATTAAAATATTTGTGGGCAAGTGAAATACCAGGTATTTATTTTAAAATAATCCAAAGGGAGGTTTGGGTATATTGAATATCATAAATCTTTACCTTTACATATTTATGTATTTATGGATGAATGATATGCCCATGATTTATGATAAAATAATCCAGTGGGGGTAGAAGGCATGGAGGGCTGTAGATGAAATAAGGTCAGCCACGTATAATAATTGAAGCTTACCAAAACCAAACTCACTGCCGTGGAGTCGGATCAGACTCATAGCAACCCCTCCTTGGGTTTCTGAGGCAGTATCACTACGGCAGTAGATTGCCCAACCTTCCCTCCAAGGAATAGCTGGTGGGTTTGAACTGCCAGCTTTCTGATTAGCAGTCAGATGCCTTAGGCACTATGCCACCAGAGCTCCCAATTGAAGCTTGGTGGTGGGTAAATATTCTTACTACTTTTATATATGTTTGAAAATTTCCATAATACAATGTAAAAATTTAAAATATATATCTCCACCCACTGCCATTGAGTCAGTTCCAACTCCTAGTGACACATAGGGTTTCCAATGCTGTAAATCCTTGTGGAAGTAGATTGCCTTATCTTCTTCTTATAGAGCAGCTAGTGGGTTTGAACTGCCAGCCTTCTGGTTAGCAGTCAAATGCCTTAACTACTGGATCACCAGAGCTCCATGTATGTATTTAACCAGTCCCTTATGGGTGCATATCTAAGTTTTTTTCCCCCTAATTCAGACAATTCTGCTGTACACATATTTAATTATTTCTTTTGGATAAGTATCTTTTTAAAACTTTTTTTTCTCTGTCATGTCAAATTCTTCAATGGCAGTGTGATACCATGTTGAACTCCTTCCTGAAGTATATATGATTACCTATTTTATCATACTCTCAGAAAATTTAGGTCCTGTATTGTCATTATTTTTAATCATTGCCATTGTAGTAGGGGGATAAGGGATATCTAATTTACATTAGCATTTATTTGGTTATTAGGTTGAAAATCTTACGTGTATAAGGGAGCTCTGGTGGCATAGTGCCTAAGGCATTTGACTGCTAATCAGAAGGCTGGCAGTTCAAAGCCACCAGCCACTCCTCAGAAGGAAGGTTGGGCAATCTACTTCCGTAGTGATACCACCTCGGAAACCTAAGGAGGGGTCACTATGAGTCGGAAAATGACTTGACAGCGGTGAGATTTATGTGTATGAGTCATTTGTATTTCTGATTGTGTGAATGGGTATTTATGCCTATTCTTCCGATTATTACATGTATCCCTCGCTCATGATTTATGAGATCTTTACATATTGAAGAATCCTGATAGTTCAATATATTGTATAAATTACAGGTTTTCTTACCTAGTTTGTTGTTTGTCTTTTAATCTTGGTCACTTATGAATTATAATTTATACAGAATTAGTAGATTTCCCTAATGGCTATAAATCTTTTTTTTCCCCTTTGAGTCTTTGTAACTTTTTATGTTTTTATGAATGAAAGTACTATAAATAATTCAGTATTTTACTAAGAGATTTCATTATATTGTTTTTCCATCTAAAGTTTGTTTTTTATTTCAATCACTTTTTTTGGTTATCCTGGAAAACCACTTCAAAGTTGGTGGTGGAAAAAATCTTAAATATGAAAAAGAAAAAATTTTCAATGTACTTATAGTTTGACTGACATACAGAGCAGCTGATAACATTTGAGAAATTTTTTTCAGTAATTTTTCTGTATGTGTGTAGTTACAGTAACACTAGCTGAAGAAACAATGAAAACCTCAAATCATGGTTTCACCCAGTAGAGGTTAATTTCTCACTAAATCCAATGTAGGTGTTTCTGATTGGTGATCTGCCTTCTCTGGGGTGATTCAGTGGCCCAAGCTCCTTCCAGGTTATGACTCTGCCATATGCAAGGGCTTTGGAGTTCTCTGTATCCACTGGCTCATGGAGGAGCAGAGCATGGAGACAAAGGCACAGCATTCTGACCACAACAGCCTGGTAGTGCTCCTTATCACTTCCACCGCTATTCTGTTGGTGGGAATAGTCATAAAGCACCACCTAGATGCAAGGGATAGAGCCCTGGGGGTGCAGTAGCTAAGCACTTGGGTGCTAACTACAAGATCAGCTGTTCAAACCCACCAGCCGCTCCATGGGAGAAAGATGTAGCAGTCTGTTTCAGTAAAGATTACAGCTTTGGAAACACTGGGACAGCTCTACTGTGTCATACAGGGTTGCTGTGAAATCAACTCCACAGGCAGCAGGTGTGGTTTTTAGGTTTTAGATGCAAGGGATACTGGGAAATGTAGTGTCTATCTGGGCACTGTTTCCCAGTGAAAAACCTACATTGTGGAAAGGGAGCATGAACATAATTTGTTGGACATTTAGCTGAATCTATCATACATTATATATGGAGCTCTGGTGGTGTAGTGAGTAAGGCATTTGACTGCTAACCAGAAAGTCTGGGGTTCAAACCCACCAGCTCTCCATTGGAGGATAATGAGGCAATCTACTTCCATAGAGACTTACAGCCTTGGAAACACAAAGGGGTCACTCTGAGTTAGAATCAACTCGATGGCAGTGGATTTGGGTTTGGTTTTTTTGGTATCATACATTATATTTGTAATATATATAATATATATCTTCTTTATAAAATGGAATCACTGTATTAAGAGGTTTGAATTTTGTCATCATTTCCCTATGTTTGTCTTTCCCAAAAACATATGTAATGTCTACATATTATTCTTTGCATCGATGCACAAAACTTAGCCTTCTTTAATTATGCTATAGTTAGGTTTTTCTAGATTTTCATTATTATGATTAGTGCTGCTATAAATGTCTTTGTGTATAAATCTTTGAGCATTCCTCTGATTATTTCCTCAGGGAGAATTCTTGGAACTGAACATGCTCAGTATTAAGTAAGGCTGGTGATACAGATTACCAGATGGCCCTTCAGAAATGTGGACTAATTTACACTCTCATCAGTAATATCTGAGAATTCTTATTTCAGAGCACCCTTGACTAAACTGGCCATTATAATTGTTTTGATTTTTTTTGTCAGTTTGATAGTTGAAAGTGGTATTACATTGAAAACCAATCTAGTTTTTCAATCTAGTTTTTTTAATTTGCGAGCTTTGCTTACTAAGGGGTTTGAACATTTTTCATGAGGTCGTTAGTAATCTTTTTTTGTGCATGTGTGATTTGGCTCTGGTGTTGTAAGTGCTTTTGTATTCAGTATATGTATTAACTTGTCATATGTTGCAAATATTTTTGTATCTGGCTTCTCTTTTCCTTGGTTTTTCTTTATAACCTAATTGTCTTAGATTAAACCTCTGCCATTTAAGGAAAATGGGGCAATCTACTTCCGTAGTGATACTGCCTCGGAAACCCAAGGAGGGGTCGCTATGAGTCAGGTCCGACTCGACGGCACATAACAACAACAACAAACCTCTGCTATCGGAGCCCTGATGTGTGATGTCGCACCCAGTGAATCTGCCTGGTTAGCAGGATGTCTAAGATTAATAACATTTTAAAAAGCAAAGTAGTTCTTTATTCTGACCATCATATAGTTTGAATGTTCTTAATGTGAATTTTAGTTATCTGGGGCTGAGGGAGACTTAGAAGTAGTGATCAAGAAAATGCACTTGACAAGAAGTATTTGGGTCCTGGTCTAAGTTACCCACAGAGATAGAGAGATCAACTCTGGCCACTCTTTATCTTCCTGGGTAATTTAAGAGAGATAGGGAGGGGGGCCGGTAGATGGTATCGGAGAACTTCGTTGTTTAACTAAAATGAGCAGCAGCAGGCTGGGCTGTTTTTTTTTTTTTAATGTTAGATTTTATTAAAAACACATGTGATAGAGTAGAAACAAAACAAACTGGAGCCACAGAACTGAGTTGTAGTCCCAGCCCTGCCACTGACTGACTGTGTGACACTGACGAGTCTCTTGTCCACTCAAGGGCTCACTTTACTCATCTGTGAAATGTGAAGGAGAGTCCCTAGATGATGCAAACGGTTAACACGTTGTGCCGCTAACTGAAAGAGTGGGGGTTTGAGTCCACCCAGAGGCACCTCGGAAGAAAGGCCTGGCTTTCAAAAAAATTAGCTATTAAAAACCCTACGGAGCATAGTTACTTTGACAGACTCACGGGGTTGTCGTGAATCAGAGTTGACTTGACAGCAGCTGGTGGGAATGTTGAGGGTTGTTCTTGGAGATGCTTTGGGTGCATGAATTCTAGGATTGGGCAGTGGGGCACTCTGTGAGGCCTCTTTTTTATCCACTGCCTGTGTTGATCTGTGTCGGGTGAGTGGGCAAGGAGGGGAAGAGAGGGTCAGTCCCTCTAGTCTCCCAAGTGATATATGAAAGAAATCCTTCCAGTCTATATCTGCTCCAGATATAATGTGATCTAAATGTGATATTCACCTAATAAGATTAGATGAATCTAACATGGTTTTCCTCTAAAATACAAATACTGCACCACTTTTAATTGTAGTAGCCAAATTAAATTACTTATCCCAAATTAGATTTCTAGCAAACTTAATATGAACTTGAGCTCAGTACTGCAGACCCTGAGTAATTTTTTTAAAGATAAAAAATAAATCAGTGGATACTGATATCGTTTCCTCTGGGCTCCTCATGGTTACCATAAAAGGGAAAAGGTAAACATCCTGGAGAAAACATGCAAAAGAAAAGCTGAGACGGATACTCTTGATTCTGCAGTTATCATTGAATGATTTTTGTTTGTTTGTTTGTTTTTTGTTTTATTTTTCCCTTCCATCACTATGACCCTCACTGTTGTTAGAGACAGCTGCCAAATAATGGCAGTTCTGTAATCACATATTTTACTGCTTATGGTTGGTTTTCTTCTTTTTGTTTCTTGACTAAGTCCCCATAATGACTTCACCCACTTCAGGAGGATGTTGGTTAGGAAATGGCTTCCTGAGTAGTTTATGGAACCGTAGGGGCTTGGTGAGTTACTGGAAAGGAAGGGCTATATCATTGCATCCTCTCACCATATTTTCTCTCATTTTATATCAGTTAGGTGATGTTGTTGTTATGTGCCGTAGAGTCGGACCAGACTCATAGCGACCCCTCCTTGGGTTTCTGAGGCAGTATCACTACAGAAGTAGATTGCCCCATCTTCCTTCCGAGGAGTGGCTGGTGGGTTTGAACCACCAGCCTTCTGATTAGCAGTCAAGTGCCTTAGCCACTATGCTACCAGAGCTCCAAACACCAATCCAAATTGGCTTAAGGAAGGAAAAAAAAAAAAAGTATGGCCTGTGTGACTGAGCAATCGAGGAGTAGATCCTGGCATTTGGTGAGGTTTTGTCCAGGCCCAAATGAAGTGCCCAAGACCTAGTTTTTCTCCTTTAATACTGGTTCCATTCTCAAGTGTGAGTACCTTCTAGTCCAAAGATGGCAGCCCATGGTTCCTAAGGCTGCAAGTTTCCTTGTTCTTTCTTGATGACTCAACCAAAGGCCTGGGACTGAGTCTGGTTTTTGTTCTTGGTTAGCTTCATTTGGATCCTGTGTTTTCCTGAACTAGTTACTGTGTCAAAGAGATGAGGCAAGGACTTCCAGTAAGATGGAGGAATAGTCAAACAAGCGACACAGAACCTTTTCAACACAGAAAAGAAAAACCAATTGACAGAGATATAGAAGATAATCATGGAGCCCTGAGCTTTGAAAGGAACTATATAGAAGTGGATGAGGCACCAACTAGTGGAAAAACCTGAAGGAAAGCAGTGAGTACAGAGATGGTTGGAGCTGTGGACTTTGAGCTACTCTGACGGGACCAACAGCCTGAATATTTCCAAGTGGTGTTCGGAGTTGAGAATTGACCTAAACATCAGCCCTGGTCACCAAGGGCTGCAGGGATGACTACACTGGTGGCCTATGACTAGGAAGGGAAACAGCAAGGAGGGAGACAACCTGAGCTGTTGACTTTCCACTGTCCAGAGGGCGCAGCCATTTTGATTGTTTACACATGGTAGCCATTTTGGATATTGAAAATGACCGAGGGTGCAGCCTTTTGAATGTTTACAAGCAGTGGCCATTTTGGATATTTAAAGTGACCGAGGGCACAGCCATTTTGAATCCTTACAAGTGGCAACCATTTTGGATTTTAAAGTGATAGCACTCTCATTTGGATTTCAGGGACCTAAGAATGGGCTTTGTTTGCCAAGGTCAGCAGTGACACACAAGAGGCTGACAACAGGAAAGGAGACAGGTGGTGTGTGTATAAGTGCTATCAACTAGCGAATAGAGGAGCACAGTACCCTGCTTGCGTAGATAACATACAAACAAAACAAAGAAAACGAAAATCGTGGGCAAGTCACTCTAACATACAGTCGCCAATTAAATATAAATACAAAAACATCACATGCCTCGGAGACAACAGAGCATCACAGTCCACACAAAGAAGCAAGGTAAAGCAGGAGAAACAAGGGACCAGGATACAGACCCAAAACACATCTCTCAGGATGATGCAGCATTGGAACTCCCTGATAAGGAATTCAAAAGAATTATATTTAGGTATCTTCAACTAATTGAGAGACAGATCACGGAAAACACAGAGAAAACCCTAGAACAATTTCAAAAGACGATACAAGAGCAAAATGACAAAATAAATGAAAAATTAGAAATGATACAAAATCTACACACAAAACCCAGAAGAGTGATACTAAAGTTTCAGAAATAGGTAAGACATTGAATGGGCAAAGGAGCAGAATTGAATCAATGGAAGACAGAATTAGGGAGGAAGACAGAATTAGGGAGATTGAAGGCAAATACCTGAATACTTCTTTGGAAAGGGATAAATCAGAAAAAAGATCAAAACAAAATGAAGAAAGCCTAAGGTTCATGTGGGATACCATGAAAAGGAATAACCTACATGTCATCGGAATTCCAGAA
>NW_006921621.1:16341697-16364022 GCF_000298275.1 Orycteropus afer afer
AGAAAAAAAAAAAAAAAGAGAGAGAGAGAAATGAGGCAAATTGATTGGGAGATTCACGGTAATGATGCTGAGATGATACCTCCAGACCTCCACTGTGTATTATACAGAGCCTTCTGCTTTTCCAAGCATTTACACTTACATAATCTCATTTGAAATGAATGTGTCCCTGAGAGGTAGGTAGGGCATTTTGTGGATGGGAAAGTGAAGTGTGTCATGGAATCACCTTACCCA
This sequence comes from Orycteropus afer afer, assembly GCF_000298275.1. Lineage (NCBI taxonomy): Eukaryota > Metazoa > Chordata > Mammalia > Tubulidentata > Orycteropodidae > Orycteropus > Orycteropus afer. The sequence continues at coordinate 16,341,929 of NW_006921621.1, forward strand.
AGGCCTTGTCAGTGGTAGAGCTGGACCAGACTCATGATGTTACGACTCTTCTAGTTCCTTTTCACTGCATTCTGCCCTTCTTTCTCTGATCCTTCTTGCCATCCCTCCCTTTCCCCTTCCCCCAAGACTAGTGCAGGGTTCTTCATTAAATAGACAGGCAGTCAATAGTTGTTAACTTGTTATTGACTGACCAGTGTACCATCAGACCAAAGGTGGCCTTTCTGCTCATACTTTGTGAATATCATTATAGCAAGAACCAATGTGGTCGATTCCCAGTTATTAATCTGTGGATTGTCCCTGACAATTCAGTTTCTCCTTCCCTGAATTATGGGGTTCTTCTAACAAAAGCATGGAGTTTGGATCTCTTGAGAATAGAGATTCAAAGAGGAGTTAAGAGGGGTGTTTGTGTGTGTGTGTGTGTGTGTGTATACAAGCATGCACATGGGCCTGCATTACAGAATTAAGTATGTTTTAATTCTCCATGTCTGTAGTGTGGATAATTGAAATTATATAACTTACATTGGTGAATGTCACTGTTTCCAAGTTCCCCTTTACTCAAACCAAAGATCTATGAATAGATCTGTGTCTTGGAAACATTTTGAGTAATAACTATACATTTTCAAGAACAGTCACAGGTATCTCTTGTGTTCCTTCTATCTGGAAAACCCTCTTCCATCAATATTTCATCTTCAGTTTTACTTTCACTTCTATTAAGTTCTGTAGACTTTCTCCTTGTGCTAAAGGTCTGCATTCCATAGCTGTCACTTCGTTCTGTAACCTATGGTTGGCTGATTGTTTCATATATACACACATATTATCTCCTTGATCATTTGGTTAACTGTTTGAGGTCAGGGTTTGGTCTTATCACCTTTAAAAAAAAATTCCTTCACAGCATTTAATGCCATGCTCATGGGAAGTAGATGACTAGTTAACATTTGGTTCATTGACAGGTTGATCTCTGCAGTGATCCCATCTCTCCATTATTCTGTGTATCACATGATTTTGCAGTTGTCTGGTTACTTGTCTCCACTCCCTCAGTACAATTCTTGGCACATATTAAGGGAAAAATGACTATGTGTTGAATAATGGAATGTATCCTGCTCTCCCTACCCCTGTACCATAAGTTCTTTGAAGTCAGAGTCGTATCTTTTTTGTGTATGTGCTGGACAGTGTCTAACACAGTGTCTACCACGTAGTAAATGCTCAATAAATCCTTGTTGAATGAATGCATAACATGAGTATGGAGAAGCCATCAATATACTCTTGCCTTCTGGAAAGGTGGATGGGAACTGAAGCTCTGACAGGGAATAGGGTGCTTGAGACTGGATGGGGTTCAAGAGCTGGATGTACTAACCGCTTCCCACTTCTACTGATCTCGAAGTACAGATAAGGCACTTCCTTAGATAATGGGTGGAGGACTGTGTCCTCTCCCAGCTGGGTGGCTGGTGAGCTTATGCCTGATAAATAGTTGAATAAAGAATAGTTTTATATTAAGAACAACTGTAAAGAGGTTTATCTTCTACCTGAGCCACTTCAGAAATCTCCACGGTTGAGATGAGAAGATGCAAGACCAGATTACAGAAGAAAGGGCACAGAAGTCAGCCTCCCGTGTTGCCCTCTTCTTCCTTTCATTGGTCCTGGGGGTTCCTAGTGAGCACTGAGAGGTCCACAAAGGAGAGAGAAAAAAGCAGGAAGAAGTCAGGCAACCCTCCCAGCAGCATCCCTGAGTGTTTCAGTACCATGAGGGTGACCAGCTTGTCCTGGTTCACCTAGGGCTTTCCTGGTTCTAAGGAGTCTTGGTGGTGCGATGGTTAAGTGCTTTGTTGCTAACTGAAAGGTCAGTGCTTTGAACCCACCAGCCACTCTGCAGGAGGAAGATAGGGCAGTCAGCTTCCATAAAGATTTACAACCTTGGAAACCTTGTGGGGCAGTTCAGCTCTGTCCTGTAGGGTTTCTGCAACTTGAAATTGACTCAGTGCCAGTGGATTTTTTCTTCTTCTCCTTCCTGGTTTTAGCATTGCAAGTTCTAAAATCCTTGGAAACCCCCCCTCAGACCCTGGTATACTAGGGCAGTTGTTCACTTTAGGTGCCACTTGTGCCCTTCCCTGCCCCTGGCTTCACAATGTCCCTGATTTGGCCACTTTCCTCTTCTTTTTCTGCCTTCTCTCCTGCTTCTACCTTAACTTTTCCAATGGCTGCCATTAGCCTGGCTTGCATTTCTGCTTCCCCAGACCAGTGTTCTGAATTGCTGTGGGTTGACCAGAATTCCTGGAGCTCGATGGAGTTGTAGCTAGGTGTTGTACTACATTCATATCCTCTCTAGTCTGGTCTGCGCTTGGAATCAATTGAGATATGAATGCTTCTGTCACAGAGTTGGAATCTGTCTGCCTTCAAGGAGAGTCTGTCCTCTGAGCAGGAGGTTCATTGTACACATGGGGTGCTCAGTAAATGGATGGCCAAGTGGGCAAAGCAGCACCTTCTGCCTGGATGCTCAGGGCAGGAGAAGTGACCGTAGGCAGTGTATCTCTGCCCACAGTACTGATGTCACCTGCATGAAGTCCTCATCCTCAACCTCAGCCCTTGGCTTCTCTTTCCCCTTTGCTCACATTGACCTCCTCTCAGCCCTAGCTCTTGCCCGCCCTCTTCCCTGAAGCCTTCTCGCCCACACTTCTCTTTTTTCTCAGAACTCTTATTGTACATGTAGTAAGTGCTGTACTGTTGAGTGTAGTTGTTTTTTCCATGTTTCTTTCATGTTTGCCCACCTTGACAGCAGGCTTTCTCTTATGCTTCCTTTCCTTCCACCACATAGCACAAAAGTTGGCCCTCATTTGATAAATCTTGTGATTGGAGGCTTTTTGGTGATTTATGGGAGGCAGAGAATGTTCAAGTCCGTGGGTTGGTTCCCTATGAGCACCTGTACGCAGAATACGTTGGCAACGTGGAAGAGAAGAGCAGGAATCTAGGCTGTTCCCTAAGTGAGGTCTGGGATCTTGGGTAGAATTAATTCTGTTATCCTGACTTCCTCTTTAACACTGATATGGGAGAATGAGACTTTTTATGCAAAGTGGATTTTTAGTTGCAAAATACTGTACTTTATGAATTGGGTTAGCTTTGCATTTTCTAGAACATTCTAACATTTTAAAAATAATCACAAAGGATTAAACAATTCCAGGACTGCACTGGACAGGCAGTGAAGGAGTTTTTTTATTTTTGTAGAGTTTTCCTTTTTAAATTTTTTCATTTTTTTGGTGAAGTGATGCAAAGTCTCAGACCCTTTAGACCTAATGCAGTTATTTCTCTCAGCTTTGCTCACCTACAGTGAAGATGCTGCTCTGATCCGCCATTAGGAAGGTGGGTATGCTGAGCTGTTGCCAGTCTTAATTTTGTGCTTGGGTCTTTTGTAACCAACTGCATGCTTCTGCTGTGTGTGTGTGTGAGTGTGCACATGTATGAGTGTGTTTTCAAATGTAAATAGCTTAAAAATGTATAGGAATAAGGCATGGCCTTTGTAAGACATTAGAAGAAGGTTAAAATTGTCTTTACTCCTACCCCTTAGTAATAACCACAATGAACATTTTCATATATATCTTTCTAGACTTTTTTTCTTATATACTCACACGTACTCACATACATAATATATTTATTATGTATGTGATAGGAATCATTTTATATAAAATGATGTATGTGTGTGTATCATTTAGGGCCTCTTTGCTTTGCTTAGCAGTGTATTATGGATATTCTCTGCATGCCAGTAAAAAATAATTTATTCATTTATTCAGCAAATACTTATTGAATGCCTACCATGTGTCAAGCACTGTTCTGGGTGCTGGGTACAGACATTGCACAAAAGAGATAAAATTCCCTTCCTTCATGGAACCTATAGTCTAGTTGGGGAGACTGGCAGTAACAAATAAAATATGTAGTAAGTTAGAAGGTGATCAGTGCCATGGAGGAAAATTACAAGGAATGCAGGCGTGGACTATGGGGGTAAAATGCGTTTTGCAATTTTAAACAAAGTGGTCAGACAAGGAGTAAGACTTTGAGCAAACACCGTGGGTACAGCGTTTAATGAACAGCATGCACTGCTAAGATGACAGCTGGGGTTAGGTCTGTAGTCTGTGGCTGGAGACACCCCATCCAGACCCCAGGAATACTGGGTGGGAACCACTCAAATCCTTTGTGGTAGGAGATAATTATGTCTCAGTCTCCAGCTTTTTAAAGCTTTTTCCTATGTTAGTGCCATTAACAATAATAACAATCAATATGTATACACCATGTTGTAGTTTACAAAGGAGCTTTTTATCAGGGCTTCTTGAGTGAAACGGAACAATAGCCAAAATGAGAAAAATTATAGGTCAGAGCCCTGGAATGGAAACTTGGAAGAGACATAGTGGGCCCTTTCAGGAGCCTGATGCAGGACATCAGATTACTGCTAGGACTGTGGAGAGTGACACACATTCAGAGTGGTGTGGTTAGCAGTCACCTTGGAGCTGGACACCATTGTTTCTAACTTTGTCGGTCAAGAGATTTGGTTGCTATGCCACATGTGTGCTGCCCTTGTTTTCTAAGAGGGGATTAAATTTCTAGCAGGATGTTGACCCATAATTTTTGCCATTCCAATTATTGTTCTGGTTCATTCACTTTTTACAAGTTTGGTCTGTTCCAGTTTCACTTTGTTGGCATGACTGCCCCAGGAAGAACCAGTTTGAAGCCCTGCTTTTTAATATATCCCCCTGCTTACTAGCTATACAATTTTGAGCATTTAAATTAGCCACCCTTGCTGGGTCTCAGTGTCCTTGTTTATGATATATAGGATTGTTGTAAAGTTTAAATGAATTCATACAAGCAATGCGCATAGAAGTTACTATTATTACTTTGCATTTATTACTTGCAACGGTCCTGTGAGGAGGCCATTAGGCTCAGCTTATAGATGAGGAAACTGAGTCTCTGAAAGTTTAATAACACTAGTTAACAAGTTCAGGAGCTCTGATAGTGTAGTGGTTAAAGCATTTGGCTACTAACCAGAAGATCAGTGGTTCGAACCCACCAGCTGCTGCAGAAGAAAGATGAAGCAGTCTGCTTCTGTAAACATTTATAGCCTTGGAAACCCAGTGGGGGTCGCTATGAGTTGGAGTCAACTCAATGACAGTGAGTTTGGTTTGGTTTGATTTAACAAGTTCACAGTATTAGTGGGTGGTGAAGCAGCGTTACGATTAGGTATGTCTGTTCAGGGGGAAGTGTTCCCATGACCATGTACAGGATTGGCAGACAGTGTTTCTACAAGTGTATTTGTGTGTTCTGTAAGAATTTCTAGGTATATAGTAGAGCTGACAAGAGACAAATTTATGGTCACTTCTTGGCCACAGCCAGCTACCCAAAGGTAGCAAGTAGTTGGACCTGTGGGCTTGTGACCATGGTCACAGGGGACATCAAGCTCAATTGGTGTAACATACTACACAAAACATTGTTCCACATCCTACTTTGGCGAGTAGCAACTGGGATCTTAAAAGCTTGCAAGCAGCCATCTGGATGCAACCATGGGGGTCTCCTTGTCCAGAACAAAGAGGAATAAAGAAAACCAAAGGTGCATGGAAACAATTAGTCCAAGGGACCGGTACACCATGTGATCCTCAGCCTATATGACTATGAGATCAGAAGAACTAGATGGTACCCAGCTACCACTGTCAACTACTCGGAGGGGGATCTCTGTAGGAGATCCTGGATAGAGTGGGAGAACAATGGGGAACAAAACTCAGAATCATTAAAAAAAAAAAAAAAGGGACCAAATTTGCTGGTCTGATAGAGCCTAGTGAAACCCCTGAGACTATGGCCCCTAGCTGCCCTTTAGGTCTGAAATTGAACCCACTCCTATTGCTTCCACCCAAACAAAAGACAGGCATATGAGCTGAACATTTATTTACATTAGGTAGACACACTCCTTGGAGAGATCAATCATGGGAGAATAGAAGGGCTGTGCGTGCACAGGGAGACAGCTCAGGGGCAGGAGTGCATGGGAGGGAAGGACACAGGGAAGAGGTGGCTATGGAGAAGAAGTGGCAAGGGAACTGTTGCATTATGGGTGATTGCAGTCAATGTCATGAGACAAAGTGTATGTGAGCTGCTATGTGGAAAATGAATCTGGTCTGTACATGTTCACGCAATCACAATAAAATTTAAAAAAAAACCAGGCCTCAGACTCCAAACCCAGCCTGGTTCATGTGAGTACACCTGCCTTCTCCAGGTGATCACAGCTCTTCCTGCTTCATATATAAAGCCCAGGAAGCCTTGATGACAAATTCCATTCTGTCCCTTCCTGATTTCTCTATAGATTCCTCAGAACAGAAGGCCTAGGAGTGAGTGGTTCTATTCCCAGCAAGTGCACCTCATGTGTAGCCACCACCCATTTGTCAGTGAGGGCTTGGGTGTTGCTATGATGCTGAACTACTTTCAGTGGAGCTTCTACACTAAGGCAGACTAGGGAGGAAGGCCTGGTGATCTGCTTTCAAAAGTCAGTGAGTGAACACCTGATGATTATGCCCAAGGTTGCCACCAGTCAGAGGCCCACTCAACAGCAGGTAACAACAAACAACAATTTGTTTTACATGTCTGACTTTGAGAAGTACCTTTATCTTTGTGTCTGCAGAAAGTTGTTTAAAAAACATCACTACCACAAACATACACAACCAAAACCCGTAACATTATCACTTACCAAGAAATTCTCCTTGGCAGCAGCCTAACAGTTCACTTGGTCCTAACAGGCCTTCAACACTTTAAAGGACCCAAGAGTTTGAAAGAGGATGGGGAAGTTAGTGTCTAGAATCAGTTCTTGGAGGTCAGTAGGTCTCCCCGTAAGTCCCCCTAACCCTGCCCATTGACATGGGCAATACAAATACAGGCAGAGTACACCTTGTGTCTAGTTCTCCGAAATGGAATGCAGAATGTGTGTTACCATGGCAACCATACTATAAATGGTAACAATGTACAGTTAAAATAGAACTGTTACTTTTATGCTGCAGGTACATTATGAATTCCAAAGGCTTTTGTGGGCTGGCCCAGGAGTCTTAACCATTATTTTAAATACAATTTCTGTGGCTACATGCTATCAGGGTTCTAAAGAAATAATCTTTAAGCAAACCTTTAGGGAAAGTTATTTGTAACTGAGAAATTGACTTTCTATAACTTATATTTTCTGACAGCCTCATGGGGTTTCTCATATCCTAGGAGTCTAAATGAAGTTTAAGCCTTTGGGATATCCTGTAGCAGATGGGTGGAGCTGCTGCTCAACAGTGCGTTTGGAAATAGTGTTAGGGTGTCAGTAGGAGTCACTGTATCGGGCAGAGGAGACTTCCAGGTGCTTTCACAGAGTAGAGGAACCACCAGGAGCAAGTGACTAGAGTGGGGGTTATACCTGAGTACTGCACCCCAAGGGGAACCTTGTTGTTGTTGTTGTTATTTGCCGTCAAGTCGGCCCCCACTCATAGCAACCCCTCCTTGGGTTTCCGAGGCAGTATCACTAAGGAAGTAGGATTGCCCAACCTTCCTTCCGAGAAGGGGAACCTGTTGTTGTTGTTGTTATTTGCCATCGAGTCGGCCCCGACTCCTAGCGACCCCTCCTTGGGTTTCCAAGGCAGTTATCACTACAGAAGTAGGATTGCCCAACCTTCCTTCCGAGGAGTGGCTGGTGGGTTTGAACCGCCAGCCTCCTGGTTAGCAGTCAAGTGCCTTGGCACTATGCTACCAGAGCTCCCGAGAAGGGGAACCTAGGACGGTATAAAACCAGAATGGCACACCAACTTTATATCAAGTCATGGGCATAACAGTTGAAGAAATTGGGGCTGGGAAAAGGACTGAGGAGGAATGTATGACAAGCTGTATTTGATTATTTGAAGCACCATATTGTGACCCCAAAAAAGAATTGATGAGAATAAAGATTAGAGAGAGACATTTTATTAATATAAAGGGCAGAATTTTAACAGTCAAAACTATTGAAACTGGAAGGTTGCCTTAAGAAGTAGTGAGTTCCCCATCATTAGAGGTTTGCAAGGATAATCTGGTTAGCCACTTGTGGAGGATACTGGAGAGGGGGTTTCAGTTTTGGGTGGATGATTAGACTGGACTTAGAGGTCTTTTCTATCCCAGAGCTTCTGTGATTTTAGGATATAGATGGAAAATATGTTCCATTTCTTAAACCTCTTATTTAGCATGATTAATGTGTTTCCCGAGAGTTCTGGTAGCATAGTGCCTAAGGCACTTGACTGCTAACCAGAAGGCTGGTGGTTCAAACCCACCAGCCCTCCTCGGAAGAAAGATGGGGCAATCTACTTCCGTAGTGATACTGCCTCGGAAACCCAAGGAGGGGTCGCTGTGAATTGAGGCCGACTCGATGGCACGTAACAACAACAACAATGTGGCTCCCTAGAGCTGAAGTGACAAGGATTTGAGCCTGCCTCAGTTTGGGCTAAGCAAGTAGGAGCTCCCTGATCAATTAGCAATGTCTGCCTTGAGCAGGGAGCTGGGGTTGCAGGATGCCCAACATTTGCTGTTTCCTTTCCAGTGGTGATTGTCCAGTGGTGACTACTAACTCAGGTCAAGCAGGAGAGTGAGTGACTGATCAGCTTGGTTTGCCTGGGACCAAGGGGTTCCTGGGACACGAGACCTTCAGGTTTGAAAAACCAAGATAGTCCTAGGAAAACAGAGGTGAATTTGTCATCCTAAATAGAATAGATGGTTATCAGCAACTGTGTATGTTGGGCTTCTGTTTCTATTTACAGTGACCTATGAACATCTTTCTTTATCCCCTCAGAGCACTATCATGGGCCTCTGCCTTCAGTAGCCCAGTAGACATGTGAGTTGGTTGCGATTCCTGGGAACTGGTTGCAATATCCTTGCAATTAATTAATTTGTTTAATTAATGAAAATTACTTCACTAATTATATGTACAGGAGATTGCACATTTCATTAGGCTGAGCAGATGGCTCCACTAAAAATTATCAAAGCCTGGGGTTGTGTGTGGATGTTGTCATCATACAACTTAATATTGAAAATTCAGTATTGCTGTCCTTTCTGCCAATACAGTTGAAACTCCTATCCTATTATGTCCAAGATGAATTGATGGTCAGATTTTTAGTTTTCTTCTGGTAGCTCCCTCTGTGATCATTGATCATTTTCTTCATAAAACAGCGGGCCTCTGAGGAGTGTGGTTTCCATGGCTTTGGAAGAGAGGGCTGGTCAGGATTAGACCTGGGGTCTTGGTGTCATTCAGACGGTGGGCAAGCTAACCCTGAATTACTCCAACAACAACCAGTTGCTGAGTTGGCTGTGACTCATGGTGACCCCATGTGTATCAGAGTAGAGCTGTGCTCCACAGGGTTTTTAATGGCAGATTTTTCAGAAGCAGATCACCAGGCCTTTCTTCTGAGGAGCTTCTGAGTGGACTTGAACCTCCAAATTCTGGGTTAGCAGTCAAGCATTTTAACTGTTTGCACCCACTGAATTCGCTGGCTCTTAATAGTAGGTCAGATCTCCCCACAAAAAATAGCTGGCGTCTCATCTGTGACCAGGCCATGCCTTTATCCTTTGCATTGTCCAAAAGCTTGTGGGTAAGACCTTGCCCTATCTCCATACTTTTCCACCCCAGAGGCCTTAGAATCTAAGGGAGTTCCATATTTGACATACCAGTGTGAAGAGGTCACAGGTATCCCAGAGTGAAGACTGTGAATAGGTAACACAGACCAGGTGGTGCCCATACTTAGGTGATTAAGCTTTAGCAGAAGTGAGTGTTGTTTCTGGAGTGTTCTAGCTGTGGTGTTAATGTGGAGATGATTATTGGTAATCTGGTAGCACAGTGCCTAAGGCATTTGATTACTAACCAGAAGGTTGGCGGTTCATACCCACCAGCCACTCTGTGGAAGGACACCTGAGCAATCTACTTCTGTGAAGATTTACTGCCTCAGAAACCCAATGGGGGTCTCTATGAGTCGGCATCGACTACATGGCAGTGAATTTGGTTTCGTTTGAGCATATCCTCAAAGGAGCCCTGGTAGTGCAGTGGTTAAGTGCTCAGCTACTAACTGAAAGGTTGGCAGTTTGGCAGTTCAAACCTACCAGCCTCTCTGTGAGAAAAAGATGTGGCAGTCTGCTTCTGTAAAGATTTAACAGCCTTGGGAACTTGATGGGGCAGTTTTGCTCTATCTTATAGGGTTGCTCTGAGTCACAATGACTCAAGAGCAATGGATTTTAATTTGGAAGCATCTTCTCTGTGCCTGAAACTTTCCACACTATTTGTGATCCTTGAAACAACCCTTTAGGGTAGATGATAATTTGCAGATGGAAAACCAAGGAGGAATGAAGTAACCTGCCTTGTTTTTGTTGTTAGGTAACACTGAGTTGACTCTTATTCACAGAGACCCTATGTAAAAGAGAACAAAACACTGCCTATCCTGTGCCAGTCTCACAATGCTTGCTATACTTGAGCCCTTTGTTGTAGCCACTGTGTCAATCCATCTTGTTCAGGGCCATCCCTTTTTTCACTGGCCCTTTGCTTTACCAAGCATGATACCCTTCTCCAGAGAATGGACCCTTCTGTCCACATGACCAAAGTAGGTCAGACAAAGTCTGGCCATTCTTGCTTCTAAGGAGCATTTTGGCTGCACTTCTTCCAGGATAGATTTGTTTGTTCTTCTGGCAGTCCATAATATTTTCAGTGTTCTTCGCCAATACCACAATTCAAAGGCCTCAACTCTTCTTCTGTCTTCCTTATTCCTTATGCTTTCACATGCATATGAGGTGATTGAAAATATCACGACTTGGGTTAGGTGCACCTTTGTATTCAAAGTGATGTCTTTGTGTCTTAACACTTTAAAGAGGTTTTTTGCAGCCGATTTGCCTAATACAATACATTTGATTTCTTGACTGCTGCTTCCATAGGTGTTGATTGTGGATCTAAGTAAAATGAAATCCTTGACAACTTCAGTCTTTTCTCCGTTTATCATGATGCTGCTTATTGCTCCAATTGTGAGGGCTTTTGTTTTCTTTGTGTTGAGATGTAACCCGTACTGAAGGCTGTAGTCTTTCATCTCCATCAGTAAGTGCTTCAAGTCATCTTCACTTTCAGCAAGCAAGGTTGTGTCATTTGCATATCACAGGTTATTAATGAGTCTTCTTCTAATCCTGATATTCTTCTTCATATAGTCCATCTTCTCAGATTATTTGCTTAGCATACAGATTGAATAAGTATGGTGAAAGGATACAACTCTGACGTATACCTGTCCTGATTTTAAACTGCGCTATGCCCTGTTCTGTTCGAATGACAGCCTATTGGTCTATGTACAGGTTCCCTCATGAGCACAACTAAGTGTTCTGGAATTCCCATTCTTTGCAATGTTATCCATAATTTGTTATAACGCGTCCAGTCAAATACCTTTACATAGTCAATAAAACACAGGTATACATACATCTTTCTGGTATTTTTTACTTTCAGCCAAGAGCCATCTGACATCAGCGTTGGTTTTAAATTATCTTCAGCAAAATTTTACTTGTGTGTGATATTAATGATATTGTTCGATAATTTCCACATTTTGTTGGATTACCTTTCTTTGTAATGGGCACAAATGTGGATCTCTTCCAGTCATTTGGGCAGGTAGCTAGCTGTCTTCCAAAGTTTTGGGCATAGAGAAGTAAGCACCTTCAGTGCTACATCCATTTGCTGAAGCATCTCAGTGGGTAAGTCCTGGAGCCTTGTTTTTCACCACTTTCTTTAGTGCAGCCTGAACTTCTTTCAATACCATTGGTTCTTGATCATATGCTACCTCCTGAAATAGTTGAACATCGAAAAGTTCTTCTTAGTACAGTGACTCTGTATTCTTTCCATCTTGTTTTGTTACTTTCTGCATCATTCAATATTTTGCTCATAGAATCCTTCAGTATTGCAACTCGAGGCTTGAATTTTTTTCTTCAGTTCTTTCAGCTTGAAAAATGCCAAGGGTATTCTTCCCTTTTGGTTTTGTAACTCCAGGTCCCTGCACATTTCATTATAACACTTTACTTTGTCTTCTTGAGCTGCCCTTTGAAATCTTCTGTTCAGTTTTTTTATTTCAGCACTTCTACCATTTGCTTTAGCTACTCTGCATTCAAAAGCAAGTTTCAGAGTTTCTTTGGACATCCATTTTAGTCTTTTTTTTCTTTCCTGTCTTTTTAATGACCTTTTGCTTTCTTCATGGATGATGTTTTTGATGTCATCCCACAACTCGTCTGGGTTTTGGTCACTGGTGTTCAGTGCATCAAATATGTTCTTCAGATGAGCTCTGAATTCTGGTGGGATATAATCAAGGTCATATTTTGGCTCTTGTGACCAAATTTTTTTTAAATTTTTCTTCAGCTTTTTTAATTGTCTTCAGCTTCAACTTGAACTTGTATATGAGCAATTGATGGTCTGTTCCACAGTCAGCTCCTGGCCTTGTTTTGGCTCATGATATTGAGCTTCTCTGTGGCTCTTTCTACAGATGTAGTCAATCTGATTCCTGTGCATTCCACCCAGTGAGACCACATGTATAGCTGCTGTTTATGTTGTTGAAGAAAGGTATTTGCAATGAATAAGTTGTTGGTCTTGCAGAATTCTATCATGTGATCTCCAGTGTCATTGCTATCACCAAGGCCATATTTTCCAACTACCAATGATTCTTGTTTCCAGCTTTCACATTCCAATCTCCAGTAATCATCAGTACATCTTGATTGTGTATTTGGTCAGCTTCAGACTGCAGAAGTTGCTAAAAATCTTCAATTTCTTCATCTTTGGCTTTAGTGGTTGGTGTGTAAATTTGAATGATAGTAGTGTTAACTGCTCTTCCTTGCAGGTGTGTGGATATTATCCTATCACTGACAGCATTGTACTTCAGGATAGATCTTGAAACATTCTTTGTGATGATGAACTTGACGCCATCCCTCTTCAGTTTATCGTTCCTGGCATAGTAGACCATATGATTGTCTGATTCACAATGGCCAATACCAGTCCGTTTCGCTCATCAGTGCCTAGGACATTGATCTTTATGCATTCCATTTCGTTTTTGACAACTTCAGATTTTCCTAGATTTATACTTCGTGTATTCCATGTTCTGATTATTAATGGATATTTGGGGCTGTTTCTTCCCATTTTGACTCATGCCCTATCGGCAAATGAAGCTTACTCATCCAAATAAAGCTTAGTCCATCCACATCATTAAGGTCATCTCTACTTTGAGGAGGCAGCTCTGCCCCAGTTGTATTTTGAGTGCCTTCCAATCTTAGGGGCTCATCTTCTGGCACTATATCAGACAGTACTTCAGAACTACTCATAAAGTTTTCCAGTAATATATCAGTGTTTCACTGCTATTCATAAGGTTTCACTGGCCATTTTTCGAGAAGTGGATGGCCCCTTCCTTCTTCCCAGTCTGTCTTAGTCTGGAAGCTCTGCTGAAACCTGTCCACTGTGGGTGACCCTTCTGGTATTTGAAATACGGTGGCATAGCCTCTAGCCTCACAGCAACACACAAGCTACCACAGTAGGACAAACTGACAGATGAGTAGTAATTTCCCTAGGCTCCCTCAACTATGAATACACAAAGCAAGATACAAATCTAGCTTTCTGTCTCTGCTCTGCTGGTAAATGATTTGGGGTCATAAAAATCTTGTACCCAAATCCAGAAGGGTGTGAGGGGGACCTACCAAGCTGGGTTCCTCACTGTATGCAGGTGCTTGTTTGGAGGCCCACTCAGTATTGATGAGCTCTCAGCATCTTTGAACTGGCAGGGACCATGAAGTAGCCTGTTCAGAACAGTTTCCCAGTTTCCATAGCCAAGTGCTCAGCTCATAAAGATTATTCCTTAATCAGCTGGGGGTGTATGGAGAAGTGAAGTACTGGTCAGTGAAGGTTCTAGAAAGAAGTTGATCATTTCAGGAAAATCCTCTGGGGATGTTAAAGTAATCTGCCAAGAGAGTTTTCTTTTTTGCTCATATTTATGTTTAGGAAATGGTGAACCTCTGAGGCTTCATGTGTGTGAAGAGGAAACAAAGCTAAGGGGAGGGAACACTACTTGTAAAAAAATAAATAGATCAGTTTGTGTGCTAATGAATAGATGGTGAACTTGGCAGAAATATTCCTCTTTTGAGGAATAATTGCAATTGAGAATTGCAATTAGAAAGCACAGGCAGCCTTCAATGGATGGTCCTGGTGAACTTCCTTCCCTCTTGGAGTGTGACTGCCCATCCCCCAGGGTTATGTCAGGATACTCGCCCATCCCTAGAATCTGTCCCCCCACACTGTTTATGAGTTAGAGCAAGAATGGGATGGTTTGTGTCTGAGTCACAAAAAGTTGTGAATCATTCTTGAAATGAGGAAGCCCTGAAAATATGACTAATTTTATAGCTTGTATAGGTAAGACATGAATGTTTGGTTGTGACTAGCAATTGCTGTGTAATTTCTAATTTTGACTTGGTTACTGTTGTTTGGGAGATGGGACCTGATTTGGTTCTGGAGTGGATGTTGTAGGGAAGGATAACACGGTATCATTTGGACACAGTTCCTGCCTTTGAACATTTTATAACCCAGAGGAGACCAAGGCTTGCTGATAGTTGCAGAAAACATGTTGGTTTGAACATAAATTAGGTAGTAAACTGTGAGATGAAAATCTTAAACTTAATCTGGATTAAAATATATTTTTCATAATCACTTATCTGATTAAATTCTGGAAGGATGCTCCTGGAGCAACCAGGTAATACTTGAGTGACATCAGGTACTTTGGGAAGAGCAGTGGGCTAATTCATAAATTGTGTTTCTGTTTACACATATGTTCCCAGGAGTCATTATTTGTTCAAGGCCTCTGTCTTTGTTGATGTGTCAGCCTGCATGAGTTGGTTGAGTCTTAATACCAGCTATGAAATTCAGAATTTTGCAGATAAATGCATTCAAGAAAGAAATTTAAACTAGGCACTATCTGAGGGACCAAGGATAAGACATTAAGATTTGACATTTCCAAAGAGAAGTATGGTCATCTGACCCTGCTGTTACATTGTAAGTTGGAGTTGGAGGGTGTATATAGAAAAGAATAAGAAGAAAATGAGTTGTCTGGAGGTTGTTGCAAAAACTAGATGAAAATAGTAAACATGTAAAGAGGTTAAGCAAGAGGAGTTGAGGCTGGAAAGGGCCATAGGCGTGCTTTTGACTGCAGGGAACAGAAAATTAACATATACTGTTGTTGTTGTTATGTGCCGTCGAGTCGGCGCCGACTCATAGTGACCCCTCCTTGGGTTTCCGAGGCAGTATCACTACAGAAGTAGGATTGCCCAACCTTCCTTCCGAGGAGTGGCTGCTTAAATACATTTTTCTCATGAAACAAGAAGCTTGGATAGAGGCGGTGGTTATCTGCTATAGATCTAACCGTTCAATGATAATAATATCAAGAACTGGAGTTTTTTCATCTTTCTTCCTTACCATCAATGATGTTTTGCTTCTTGTTGTATGATCAGTTCTGGGAGTATCACATTGGAAGAGATAGTTGTAAGAGAGGCTAGGAGGGGATTGTTTACTTTTCCCAGCCCCTGTAATAGAGATGAACAAGGGGAGTTAGGAATGATTGATAACTACCCAGCCAGTTGTGTCTAGCACAGACCCGCTGTGTAAATAAATAAATAAATGTACATTTAATCATCTTATCCATTTCTGCCTTCACCACAGTAAGCAGATGCTCCTGGGAAGATCTGCATGTAGGCTACGAGTAAGGGTTCCACATGGGAACCTTGGTGTGTGATGTGGAAAGTCTTCCATTCGGTCCCATCCCAGCAATATTGTGCATAGCTACAAAGGTCTGTTTGTGACATTGCAAGCTGGATTTGGGGAAACCCTTCCTAAGTCTTGATTGACCAGGATGGTGCATAAGGAAGGGAGGAAGCAAAGTAGCACCATTTGGGGTTTACGTTTGCTCCCATTTCTAGCTCATAATTTTCTAAAGCAAGACTGCTGCTGCTTTTTAGAACTTAATAGTAGAGGGCTTATTGATTTCTTTGTAAATTCTATTTTAACGAACCAAAAACCAAACCAAAGCCACTGCCGTTGAGTCGGATCCGACTCATAGTGACCCCTCCTTGGGTTTCCGAGGAGGTATCACTAAGGAAGTAGATTGCCCAGAGGCATTTAATTTAGGACACTTGGCTTATAGAGGTGGTTCTTAAAGTCTGGTACATCTTTAATGCCACATATGATACCCACCCCCCCGCCGTGTGTGTGTGTGTGTGTGTGTGTGTGTGCGCGCGCACGCACGCGCACATGTGTATGCACCCTCTTTTCACATCCCTGTGGCTAGGGTCACTTTTTCTTCTCAAGGTCTCATGAATCTCGCCTAGTGTTGCTCAGAACACTAGCTCCCTCTCCTTCCACTTCTTTCTTTCCTCTCTCCTGAATCTGTGCTATATGGTGACCCTCCTTTCCCCATGGTGCTCAGCGGAAGCTAGCTTTCTTCCTTAGGGATAGGGCTGCTTTGGGTTACTCTGGTTGTTGCTGGGGTTTTTTTGTTTTTGTTTTTTTTGTTGTTGTTGTTATGTGCCGTTGAGTTGGATCCAACTCATAGTGACCCCTCCTTGGGTTTCTGAGACAATATCTGTATGGAAGTAGATTGCCCAACCTTCCTTCCGAGGAATGGCTGGTAGGTTTGAAACGCCAGCCTTCTGGTTAGCAGTCAAATGCTTTAGGTACTATGCCACCAGAGCTCCCAAGGAGGGGGTAGAAGATAGGAAAGAATAATTTGATGCTGGTTTCTGTTTGATTTGGTTCCTGTTCTTTCTTCCTCATTGCTTTCTGCTTATGTGTTTTTGCATTTGTTCATTTAATGAATGTTTATTGCATCCTGCCTATGTCATTCTCCATGTTAGGAATGTTATCGTGCAAAATAAGTCATCATGAAGATTAGACTTGTGCTGTCTAATATGATAACGACTAGCTACAGAAGGCGATTTAAATTAATTAAAATTAAGGGAAATTAAGAGTCCAGTTTTTCAGTCATATACTACTATGTCACACACTATGGTGAGTGGCTACCAAATTGACTGTGCAGATATAAAATTGTCACAGAAATTTCTGTTGGACAGTGCTGGTGTAGAATCTAGTCAGGGAGAGAAGCATTTGTTAAGTAATCAGATGAACAAATAACGTCAAGCCATGGAAGGTGACAAGAAGATGAAGTAGAGGGAGCCATGTCAGCATATAACAGGTGTCCTCTCTGGTTGGGGGAAATCAAAGTTTTCTTTGAGAAACTGGTGATTGAACTGGAATTGGACTATGGTGCTAATCATGTCAACAGGGCAGTTAGAGGAGAGAGGAGAAGGGAGAGAATCCTAGAATTAATGCCCATGAAAATGCCTAGACTTGCTCATCATTAGTGTTCAATCAATGGCTTGCCCTATCTACACTCACATTAAGTGTTTAATCTAGAACTGGGAGCTCTGGTGGCATAGTGCCTAAGGCATTTGATTGCTAACCAGAAGGCTGGCGTTTCAAACCCACCAGCCACTCCTCAGAAAGAAGGTTGGGCAATCTACTTCGGTAGCGATACCGCCTGGGAAACCCAAGGAGGGGTCGCTATGAGTCAGATCCAACTCGACGGCAATGCATTCGTTTTTGCGTGTAGAAGCCCAAGCCTTGGCTGTCTGGTGAGCACAGGATCTGAATCCAAACAGTCTGGGTTCAAATCCTTGTTCTACCACTTGCTTAAACTCTCAGTACCTCAGTGTCCTCATCTGTAAAATGGACATCATAATACCCATGTTATAGAGTTGTTGTGGGAATTAAATGAGTTAACACCTGTAAAGCACCTAGGAGTGCCTGTCACACTGTGAACTCTATTTAGTGTGGACTGCTATTATTGTTGCTCAGTGCCCTGCCTTGAAAATAGAGGGGGTGCCCTGCTGCAAGTTACTTATAGAATCACGGAATGCCTGGTTCTAGATCCAGCTCTTGGGAGCAGGGCTTCTGGGCTCTTTGCCTCCACTGCCAGGTGAGCCAAGAGGTCTGGCCCAGTGCCCTCTTCCCACCCTGCCCCATTCTTGCCTCTCCCCACAGCTGCCACCATAAATGCCAGGTTTGGATATGCAGAGGTCCCAGCAATTACACTCTCATTTCTGTGGCTTGAGTGCCATCCAGCTTCATCACAACCCAGCAAGGTCAGTCTTAACAGTTATTATAAATGTGAGGGTCCTGGAGGTGGAAGGGACCATTTGCGCCAACCCCCATCATTCCACCAGTGGTGAAACTGAGTGAGTTAGGATCATCTATCACACTGTGACCCAGCCTCTGACTCTCACACCATTGTCTCCTATGATGCCTCACTCAGGTGCATGTGGGATGTCTTTGTGCTCTGTGGCTGCCATAGCTGGATCACTCATTCACAACATCAGAGGGAACTCTCCCCCATTTCATCTTTACAACTCCAGTGCCACTGGACCCATGGTGCGTGGTGGCCCTCAGCTGGATGGAGTCTCAGAATTTAATTGCTCTCTCTGGTTTGAGAGTTGGAGCTGTAAGCAGAGCCATGAAATGGGCCACCAGCCCCTTAGAGGGCTGCCCTGCTCCCAGCACGAACCCAGCTACTTTCACTACAGAGCAGGAAACTCTACAGGGTTAGGCCCAGAAAATAAAGAATTTGATCTATAGGATTAGCTCCCAAAGAGCCATTTTTTCCTAACTGAATCAAAACTTGGCCCATAAAAGTAGTTCTTGTAATGGGATTTGATAAATGAGATTGGCCTGTGTAATACTGTTAGGAATATAATTGTTGAATATTAGAGTTGGGACTTGAGTTGCTTTAGAACTTCGAAACGTGGTAGTAGTTGTGGCAGTTGTTGAGGATTCTGAGATGTCTGATGTTTGGAAAGAGGAGTTTGTCAGTGGATAGGAAGATCCCCTGGGGTTCTTGTCTTAAGTTTGCTGTAGCCCCATACTCAAGCTACTTCCAGATCACTGGGTTCCTCTTGCCTCCCCTAAGTTTTTTATTTTATTTTTAGATGTCCATGTATATCCACCCCCCCAGAAGTTTTGGTGGTGTAGTGCCTAAGGCATTTGACTGCTAACCAGAAGGCTGCTGGTTCACACCCATCAGCCACTCCTTGGAAGGAAGGTTGGGCAATCTACTTCCATAGTGATATGGCCTCAGAAACCCAAGGAACAGTCGCTATGAGTTGGATCTGACTCGATGGCGGTGAGTTTGGTTTTTGGTTTGTACATAAAATACACACACACACACACACACACTATGTGTATGTATATGTGTACATATATGTAGATATAAAATATGTGTTAATATGTTATATAGTAAATACATATTATGTCTTTTTAAGAGACCTGAGATGAAACCCCACCTAGGACAACTAACCTAAGAGAAACATCCTTTTCTGCATCCTTAAAATTTTTCATTTCTTTATGGCTGGAGGTGGTCGGATATGGCCGTTGGGATTCGTCACTGTCCTTGACCTCTGTGTCTCTGTATCCGTTAGTGGGTGTTTGTGGAGCAATTTCCTCTTTGCATTAAGTAAGCACTAGAGGGGCCCATGTGGCTCTTGGAGGCGCCTGTAAGGCAAAAGAATCAACTCTTGCCCCTAAAGAAATTCCACAAGTGATAGGGTGAGAGATGAAGCCAAAAGCTGGGTGTCTCAGCCAGCAGAATGAACTCACAGCCCAGCACAGCCTCCCATAGAAGCTGAAGTCAGTAATGGGTCCCTCTTTGGATCTTGTGTTTATTTTCCACCCTTTATACAAATTGGAATATAAGGTCCCTTTACCTACAGTTAGCAGGAACCCTGCATCCTTGCTCATGGGATGGTCAGTTCTTCTCATTCAATGAGAACCTTTCTTCTCAGCTCAACCTGGGTGAATAGAAGCTGTGGCTTTGATGTGGCTGCTGCAGGTTTGTGTTGGACAAAGCAAGCACCAGTAGGGAAGAAGCGTAAGTAATCAACAAGTCTGGTGCCCAAGATGATAACATTACAGAACCTTTGGAAAATAGAAGAAGATACCCCTTCTGATGCCTTATTCACTTCTCACGAGGAGGATTGTAGCTCAGTCATATAAGTAAGGTCTTAAGCATTGATGACAGTCATGAGCTCCCCAAAATGTTACCTGAATCCATCTCCCCAGTTGATGGGAAATCTGAGAAAGGTGAGAGCAAGATGTGTGAAAGAGCTTCTGAAGATTTAGATACATTTTCAGAGACTAATGATTTTAATCAGGAACCACCTTAGTTAACACCAATCAACACAAGATTCATCTCCAGAAGGGAAGATGTTCATGGATGAGTGTGTGTTTCTGTGCTGGACTGTGAGTTTATTCTACTGACTCGGACACCCAGCTTTTGGATTCATCTCTCACCCCATCACTTGTGGAATCTATTTAGGGACAAGAGTTGATTCTTTTGCCTTACAGCAGTCCCTGGAACATCATGAGCACTCACCCTATATTTGTTAGGAAAATGGTAAAAGGCCAGACCATAAAAGCAAGCCAGTTTCTTATCCTTTCCTTTGAGCTCAGTAGAATGGTGCAATGTGTCTAGCCAGTTGCTCTGTAGTAAACAGAACTTACTCAACTGGAAACATTTTCCCTTCTGGATTTAGATCTTAGTGGCTAGAACACAGCCTTTTGGAATTCTTAGAAAGAATAAACATCATGGCAGGAAAATAAATGTTGACTATCTTTAAGAGGAAGTCTTCCTCAGACTGCCCTATGTAATTGTGAGAGCCCTTTGAGCACATTTAAAGAGGTGGGGTTTCCCATGTTGGGGAGGGAGCTCTAAAGAGGAAGCAAATGTTATCTTCTTGCCTTCGGACTACATTGTCCCATCCACCAGGGAGGATGGACTGTTGCCCTGGACTGTTGCCTGTGTAAAAGTCTGAGGAGAGATGCTTCTGCCCCGTGCTCCTCCTACCCATGTGAGGTTTTTGTCCTTTCTGGTATCACCTGCAGCCCACGGAGCTAGAGTGATTTTGCAGTAAGTGTCATCTTTGGGAGAGCCTTGACCTTCAGGGAAATTGTGTAGTGGAGAGTCTGTTTTCTGAGCTATGTTCTCTCTTTGCAGAAGTCAAGGAAAACTTGGGCTTGGCCCCACACACCTTACCCTGTTCCTCACTAAGGGTGTCATACCTGGTTTAGAATGTTTTCTAATTTTTCAGGAAAAGAATGGGTCAAAACCCAAATCAAACCCGTTGCCATTGAGTAGATTCCCACTCATAATAACCCCTTAGGACAGAGTAGAACTGCCCTATAGGGTTTTCAAGGCTGAAATCTTTACAGAAGCAGACCACTACCTTTCTCCCATGGCATGGCTGATGGGTTTGAACTGCTGACCTTGCAATTAGCAACTGAGTGCTTATCCACTGTGCCACCAGGGCCCCTTGAAGAGTAAGAAGTGACATATATTTTACTTCCCTGGAAATACTTCTCTAATCCTAACTCTGGCGGAGCTCAGGGGAAGGGGGAGGCTGAGGGCAGCCGTACTGTCCACATGGCCAGTGTGGCTGGGAGTGCACAAGCCCCTGCTAGCACTGCTAACCAGTAATCACTAGCCATAGAGTTGACTCCAATTCATGGTGACTCCATGTATGTGAGAACAGTGCTCCATAGGATATTTGGTTTTTATCATGGTGAAAAATACACACAACAGAACATCTGCCAGTTCAATAATTTTTCCATGTATAATTCAATGACAGTGGTTACATTCTTCTTGTTATGCAAATGTTATCACAATCCTTTACCAAATTACTCCACCATATTAATATAAATTCATTGTCCCCTAAACAAAAACTCCCCCTTTCCCACCTCCTTCCTACCCCTGGTTGTTGTTGTTGTTGTTATGTGCCGTCGAGTCGGCCCCGACTCATAGCGACCCCTCCTTGGGTTTCCGAGGCAGTATCACTATGGAATTCCTACCCCTAGTAACCACTAATAATCTTTCTGTGTATTTGCTCATTTCATGTAAGTAAGATCATACAGTATACTTTTTTTTTCTTTTTTTATTAGGATTTGGGTGAAGATTTACAGAGTAAATTCACTTTTCATACAGCAGTTCACATATACTTTGTCTCAT